>NW_010179265.1:86167-96943 GCF_000695765.1 Mesitornis unicolor
AGCAATTTAATCAAGGATGCTGAAACAATCGAGGTGCCACTCAGCGATTAATATCCAAGCAACTGAGGGGGAGCACAAGACTTCCATGGGCCAGCAACAGCTAACACCAAAGATAGTCTAACTTTCACAGACACGTGGCTCCCACTTACTGACACTTCATTCAGTTTTCAGGGACACAGGGTAGTAGAATTCACCCAGATAGCTAACTTCTTACCACTGGATTTACCAACACCAACACAGGGTACTTCTGTATTTACCAATTTATGTTCCCAACTCTTAATAATAAGTTGCTTATGAAAATCTGCCCATACTGTAAATGCAGCCCTCTTTCAGAAAGGCACTTTTTCCAATTGCTCATGCTCTCCATTCATTCCCATTTCAGCTGGAAAAAGAACGGTGAAACTTTAATGCCTCTGATAGCCACCAGCAGGGATAAGAGCTCAGACATAGCCCTGCTAAGTGCCAAATTAACTCTTTGGATGGTGTGAAGATCAATGGGAGGCAGGGAAGTATGCTCTTACCTTCAGAACACAGCTTGCCAGCATATCCAGTGGCTGAGCAGTCACAGTGTGGCTCACCATCCAGAAGGAAGCAAGTGCCACCATTTTCACAGGGGTTTTCTGCACAGAGCCCTTCCATTTCCAGTCGGACCCCTTGACTGCCCAGGAGCTGCGGCTCAGAGTTGCCGTATTTCAGATCCAGGATAAATCCTTGAAACGGAGGCTCATTCAGAACACCATCGAGGGTCAAGGCAGCAGGACGGATGTCCAACGGGACTCCACCAACGAAAAGGTCACTGACGATATTCATATACTGGCGCTGTGGACGCACCTCGCCTGGCTTGGCTTCACCATCCAGCACTAGCACCGTCCGAAGGTGATTGCGGCTGACCATCAGGAAGTGCCAGTTGCTGTCGTTGACTTGCTTGTCTGTGATAACCGTAGTCTCTGCACAGTCCACACTGAACTGGAGCTGGATGCGCCCATCAACGAGGGACAGACAGAGGAAGTCACAGACACCACCATCATCGAAGTAGAGGAGCAGCCCAGCAGAGACATTGGTCTTGAACTGGAAGCTGAGTTCACTCCTGGTGCTGGCATCCCAGCGGAGGTAGCGGGCCCACTGGTTGGGGATGCCCATGAACTCCAGACCCAAACAGAGACCCAGCAAGGAGCCCAGCAGCAAACTCACCTTCAAGGTGAAGTAGACGGAGTGCAGAGTGAAGCCCATCGTTTCAAGAATCTGCTCTTCCCTAGGAGAAAAACAAAAGCCACGCTACTGGGAGCAGAACTCCAGCAGTCAACACTAAATGTTAAATCCAACAGACGAGGAGGAGAGCACAGAAAGTGACACAGAGAGAGGGAAAGTAAGTGGAAAGTGAGATAGCAAGTACACGTGACCAAGAGGAAATGTCTCCTCCCCAGGGAAAGATCTCAATTATCCTTTAGGATTCAGTGGCTTTTATCTCAGAAGTACAGGGTATACGAAGTGACTTCTCCAGCCGGTGTACTTTTGTGAAGGGCAAAATAGCCCACAGCGGTTTGTTCTGGTAGAACACAAAGGTGACACTGGTTGATCCAGGGAGGAAGGAAAGGCAGAGCTGAAGTCCAAGCCTCAAATGCTGGTTTTCTAGAAGTGATGACAATATTGACAGAGGTGGCAGTGAGATGGAGGAGAGAGTGAATTCATATAGCGCGTGATCCTCAGGAGGGCAAAAATAAAGTCAATCTTCATGATGCACTGTTGGCTGCCCAGCCCATAATTCACTGCTTGGCACTCACAGCGCTTGCAGGACCTGTGGGGTCAAGAGAAGAAAAGAAAGAAAAAGGTTAGTCTTACTACTCACCCTATCTTTATCACAAAGTTTATTAAAATCTTGCCCAGTAACTCATTTACATTTCTTGGTACTCTGGCCGCCACTTCATGTCTGCAGTTGGCTATACAGCCCTCCAAAGCAGCAAGGACATCTAAGTCCTCAAAACCAAGAGGACCAAAGAGAGAGCTCGCCAAGTGGTCTGCACACACCACAGTGCTGAGCAACGTAAAAATACCAAATGATTTAACTCCTTTGATGCGTGCAATCTCATTGAATTTACTGAGAGAAATGGTGCCAGAGCTTCCCCAGTAACAATTACGTCTCAGTGAAAACACACAGGGCAAAGACCAGAGTTCATTGGAGTGTAAGAGCTGATAGAGGGCAAGAGAAGACGTTATCCAAACTTCCCACTCCACTGCTTTCATGATGCTTCCTAGCACACCAAGCAAGCATTAGAGAAGACACCTCTGCTGTCAGCCTGTCATGCAATAGCTGCTTTTACTTTACATGTCTTGCACACCTCAGAGACTCTAACAGGGACCTTTGCAACCTGGGAACACGTGCTACGCAAATTATATATGGCAACCTGCAGCTCAGACGATAGGAAACTTGTAGCTTAGGTGATAAGAACTCCCTAAGCACTTCACCACTTACCCTGGTCTAGCGGTTTGGCAAAAAGGCCAAACTCACCCCTAGTTAACAGGAAGCAATTCCAAATGCCTCAGTGAGCAGGAGTTATACCTGTTAACACTGGGATTTAATTCACTTCTGCCTATCTGCATGTGGGTGACTGTATGCCTAGGGTAGGAGGATGTTTTAAGATGACAAGTAAAGACAGCACAAAGCTAGGCTCATTCTTTGAAAATCCTGCTTTTAAAGACAGTAAATTTTTCATTTAACACAGGCACTTTTCCACAGAGATGGGCACAAGAACAGGAATGGCTAACGTTGGCACAGATACAAAGCAGGAAAGGCGGTGATGAGAACCAAGGCCTTCAACCTCCCAGAAGACAGGAGGTTCCACTTACTCTCCCTCTCACGAACACAGATTTCACAAACCAGATCACAGATATTGTGAGGCAGTATTTGCTTGGGAACAATGTTGCGTGATGTGGGCAATGCGAGTTGCAGAGGCTGCTGTTGCTCCTAGCAGATGCATTTCAACCCCATCGCCCACCTTGCTCCAAAGGAGGAGGCGCACAAACACTGCAGAAATGAGCAGTGCAGGAAAGTTTCTGTTTGGTAAGGGCAGAGGTTGAGAATCACTGGGAAACAGAGGGAACAGCTCACATGGTCACAGGCTCTGCCTTTCCTGCCCAAAGGGACCTGCACAAGCCCTAAGCCTCCAGGGCTGTCAGCCTAGCAAATGTAGCCAGCACAAAAAACAAGTCACTTAGAAAACAAAACGGATCAATTAAAACCAAACCTGTAAGCTGGAGAGGAACACAAGCTTTCAGTGCCCAGTGGAAACCAGGCCTGTTCCCTGCAGCTGCCTGAGTGGAGCTTGTTAGCTAAACTGCTATAAACACAAATAACATCAAGTCAAAACCAGAGGGAAGATAATTCCTTTTAATTGTTAACAGCTTGGCTCAGGAGAGTGGAAGGAGGAAAAAGGAGGTGTTAGGAGAGGTGTAAAATTAAAAAAAAAACCAACCCCGATCCAAATGCTCAAATCATCTGTCTTCCCAATAATCACGATGTTGGCTCAGTTCATGGGGTTTTTTGGGGGCTTTGAAAATCATCTGGAAAATAAAAAATTTCGTGGCTCTTGTCCATTTACCTTTCTCCTCTGTGCTCCCTGGTGGCTCCACTAAAATAGCCCATGATTTATGGAGAAGGAGAAGAGAGCGAGAGGGAGGGAAGAGAGAAAGTGATGACCCAAGCCTGGAATTATTGATGAGATGGGAATAGGAATATAATAATGTGTGTAAATTAGCCAGCGATGTACTCCCAGCAGCTCACAGTTCCAGGGAACATTTACCACCACCGTAACAAAATTCACTGCTCCATCAAACAGCTCCCTGCTCAGCCTGAGCTGGGGTGGGAGGCAAGCCCAGTGTGATACCAACCACCCACAGAGACCTCACTGCAGCTGCTTTTGATTCTCCTGGGCCGGGTGGGTTGCACCATCTGCACCAGAAGTCGCCCTCAGCCTCACTACTCTTCTCTCCCTGTTTTAGAAGACTTACTCTGAGAGAACCACTGAAAGATGCTGTATATCACAGCAGCAGGTGTAAATACTCCATAGATAACCACAGATGCCCAGGTACAGCCCAAACACCTGTCCAAAAAGCCTACCAATCTCTCCCTGCTCTAGGCTGCTGAAACAGTGTTTTACATACACAAAGAAATCTCAGTCTCTGTGGGTCAATTCAATCCTTGGGATATTTCAAAGGCACAGTAAAGGGGGCAGGCTACTGCTTTAGTACAGATCTCTGTAACAGCAATGCATGTTCATTAGGAGAGGACAAAGGCCGCAGTCAACAAGGGAAACCAGGCAGAAATGGTTAAACAGGAATAGTATTGTAAACTGAGGGAAGCCAAAGAAATCCCTCTCTATCTGTTTTGATCAAGGGGAGCCACGTTAATCCCTAACTATTTTGAAAGAAGACAGCACCAGTTCTGCTTCAGAAGAGGAAGACGACACAAAAACCATGAAATATAGGTGTTACACCTGGGTGCTTCATTGCCTTATAGACACTGCAGCTCAGGTTTTGGGAAGGCTGCCTGCACCCAGCTGACCGCAGGCTGGGGCCATCTGAGGCTCCTCCAGAGCCCTGTCAGCTCCCGTCAGTCCTGACCCATGGTGCTTCGTGACTCGTGTGAAAGCAAACCTGACCACACAGCAGCAGGGCCTTCAAGAAAAGCTCGGAAGACCCAGTGTCCTTTTCAGCAGCAGCCAGGATCCGAATCCAAACCTCGACAAAGTAAATCCTGACACAATAAATCTGTGCCTCACCCATTTCCCACAATGATCCTCCAAGACACACTGAGAACAAACAATTTTCTGCTCTTACCATTTTATTTTTAGCCTAAGTACTATCCTAGCAAACTCATACAGCACACTGCTACCATAGCAATGCATTACAGTTTGGGACAATAACTGTAGAATCCCATCATATTTTCTTTATCTATTTTATCTGTAAGAAATATCAAACTTTGTCACAGAGTGAACACATTGACAAAAAATGACTTCATGATGGACACTGCCTTTCCCAGCCACCAGTTAGCAACACCTCTGTTCCAATTCCCCCTATTGCTCACATGGAAAAAAATGACACAAAAAATACTTGTGTGTTATATTTTTGGCTTAATGTGATTGACCAGCACAAAACAAGAGAGCCAGTCTGATGTGATCAGCGCTTCGACAAACCACAAGGCGAGGTCTTTGCCCAGCATTTTAAATACTTGCTACCCTGAAAGAATGAGGGAGCCAGCAAGTTATCTCCGCTGCACCTCCAGCAGCCTACACCGCCTCCCTGGCCCGCCAGAGAGCTGAGACAGCCAGGAACCTGCACGCTGAACAGACGGCTCAGCATCCCTCACACGCAAAACCCGCTGTAGGAAACACGCCCACTCGCACTATTGAAACGTCCCACTCACGGGGCTAATAAAGCTGCACAACTTCCCAAGCCGAGGAAGGGAGGCAGCGCTGCCCACCACCAAAAAATCTTCCCAAACTTGATGGGAGCCCATTAATGCCAGGAGGTCAGAGCCATCTGCTCAGCAGCCCACAGAGAGGGTCTCATCCTCGCTTTGGAGTGGCTCTCAACTGCTTATCAGCTGTATGCGGAGAGTGAGTGACATTATCTAATTGCCAACTAATTTCCATAATTACTGACTGGCACACTCTGTATGCGGGGTTAATATCTCTGCAAACGTCTCGCAACGCACCTGCTTAGTAAAGAGGGTGAGAAGCTGGGCACAGGGCTGCTCTGCAGCTTATTTACCCAACCGCACAGAAAGGTTGTGGGAGACGGGTTTGTCACTCCCTGCCCTCCTTCCTCCACTACCTCCCTCTCTGGCTGCTAATTGCTTGGGGATGGACTTTTTTTGTATTTGAAAGCGTAGTTTTCGGCAAGTCCTAGTGCAGCAAGAATAATGGAGTTACATGAAGCCAAAAACAAGCTGGCTTCCCTCACAAACCACTGCAGCCCACTGCAAGCCTGGGTAAGCCCTGTTTTACCTCTTACGGACACTGGACAAAATCCCACTGATGCACTGAATGGAGGGGTTCACAATTCCCCTGGTCTGCCATTCCCCTTCCACAACCAAAACTTTACTATGCCATACTTCATGTGGAGGGAAGAACATACATCGGTCACTCACCTACATGTGAACTCACTCTTATCCTTGCCTTCACTGTAAAAATCCCAAAAATCCAATGTTTTCCTTTATTCTCCAGGCCCTAATGAAGCAGAGAAGTTTGAGGAAGGGGTGAAGAGGACCCTAAATTTGCTCCGTGTCCGTGTGTGTTTCTGCAGTCAGCCCAAACCACAGCAATCAGATCAGTACAGCTCTCTGACATACGCTGCCCAAAATGATCGAGTGAGATTCACAATCAGTAATTGATATTAAAAGCCAAGCTTGCCAGAGGCAGAGAAATGGGGAATTAATAGTATTTATTCAGCCTATCTTCACTCATCCAGTTCTCCAGTGAGCAGTGGGCTCCTTTTGGCTCATGCCTTGACTGTGGGTTTCCACAGAGACTCCTATCTCTTAAGCAGAAATCTTTCTGCCTGGTCTATCCCCAGCTGAACTGTGGCTAAAAAAGAAGGGAGAAAAATATAACAAAAAACGCCCTTCCGATAAAAAATGTAGATGTGAAAACTGTGAGTTGCTACTGTTGCTGGGGATAAAAAGGAACACAAAACCCATTCCCTCACACAGCCTCCTCAGCAAGGATGCATGGTGAGATGTTTACAGTGAACCGAGAGGGGACATAATGGCTTTGAAATTCAAGAGACTAGAGAAAACCACATGGATTAATTTAGTTTTTAATTCCTGTAGCAGCATTTGCATCTCAGCTATAAATCTGGGCTCTGGCATCACCCCCTCGCTAGGATGGGGAGGGCTCTAGGGTGGAGCCTGTGGAGCTGAGCTGAAAGAACCAGGCTGAAGACAGGAGGAGGGGACAGCCACACTCAGGGAGAGTTTGGTGGCACCACACTGCTCACAGGGTTCAGGGGGTAGCCCAAATTTGACTCCCCTTAGAGAAGGGGCTGGAAGCACAATTGAAAATGGGGGCTTTGCCTTGCAAAGAGCTGAACACAGTCAGGTTCTGCTGAAGTTGGCAGAACTACACAGGATGCAGCATCTGACATAACTGGCTGCAGGGAGAGAAGAGGAAGAGGAAAGAGAGAATTAGGGCTTTATCTTGGATGTAGAGACACATGTGGGCATGAAGGCCAGCATCTTAATATCGGAGATTAGGGGTGACACACAGCACTTGGTGACCTCTTCTGGATGGTTTCCAGGGATACAGCATTCACACCAGTCTCTAACATCGCTGTGAGAACTGCAGGTGACTTTGCCTCCCACAAAAGCCCAAGGAGAAGATGTGTTCTCTTATGTTCATTGGTTCTTCCCACCACTGATATACCTTGCAGGCTTAGCTTTTCCATTCTTGAAAGTGCATATAGAGTTGCTCAATTCTGTTTATCTGAATTCAGCACAGAGCTTCCTAGGAGACAGTGGCAAAAAAACCTGTATCAAAGCAAAAAGCAAGAAAAGAAGATGCTACTATTCAGGGAGGCCTAAGGTTACAATCCAAGAGTATCCTCTTAAAAGAAAAAGAAAATAAAAAAGCTAGACAAAAAAAATAGCATTACTTTGTCTTTGCTCCCCTGCAGTGGATTAGGATGTACACAAGCAAACACTGTCAGTTGTGATCTGTAGGTAGGTAGGTGGTTGGTTTTCTGGTACATGGGCACATGGTTTGCAATCAGACAGGTTAAGCCCATTGCCCTTCTTCTCCCTGTCCCCAGCTCTCACCTGGGGAGGCCAAGAATGACTGTTTCCAAGAAGTCTACTCTCAGAGCTCACCTCTAGAAACACTCTCTGTATAATACCCAAACTAGGTACCTCTGCATGAGGGAGCTGAGCTCTCATGCACTCGCAAGACACACAGCTGAAATGCCACCGGCAGCCTCAGAAGGGATATGAGAAGGCAGTAATCTGCTCAGATCAACAAGAAGCATGGGACCACGGCAGCACAGCCTCACACTTCAGAGCTATTAGGCTGGGAAGCCATCTGGCTGCTGGAAGGTTAATATTCCATCAGAATTCCTCTTCAAGGTTCTTACCTCCTGGGCCAATTTAAACAAACAATTCAGAACCATAGCTCCTCAAATCTACACTGGAAAATGAAGGGTTAAAACGAGCCACAAGGGACAGTGTGACCCCCTTCTTAAACACTCTCCCCACCCCACAAGACGAGGCCATGTAGTCCACAAGTGACCTTTAACTAGCCTACCTAGCCCAAGCTCAGCATGAAAGTAATTTACAGACCATTTCAGCTCTCCAGCTTTCTTAACACAAAGAAGGAAAATCAAAACCCAAGCACAATGGAAAGGAAAGAAAGAGAGAGAGAAAATAACCCTGCAGAGCAATCATGTCTGGGGCTGCTCTGATGGCTTTCTGTTCCCTTCCAGGACACAGAAATGACTCCTAGTGTGTTAATTACTCCCATTACCACAAACTCTCCACTAACAAGGACTAGCTAAAAGGAAGCGTTGGCAGCAGCTGAGCAATTATTGCTCTGTACTGCCACGCAGGAGAAACCAGACTCCCCCATCTCTGAGCTGGTACTAACCAGGAGAGCCATTTCTGCAAAACCCAACAGCCTTTATTGTAATTCCCATGGCAGCTGTGCTGGGAGCACTGGCCTTGCCGCAATTCCACCAGCGCTAAAAGAGAACGAAGAATACCTGCTTTTCTAAAGACTTTGAAGTCCAACAGTTGGAGAGCTCTGAATCATTATCATCTCTTCTACTCCTTCTGTAGTCGCTCTGTCTCCGTCCCCCGCATCCTCTCCTTTCTGCCTGGACAGATCTGTTGTGTTGTTTATTCTACCAGATCCAAATATATCAAACGCAAAGCCAGGAGCCGCACACATCACAGCAGGAAATGTTAGCAGGGAATTCTGTGAATTTGCAGTGCTGGCATTATTGATAAATGGCAAAACTTATTCTAGATCCTATGTCTAATACATACATTGTATTTCCATTTTGTTTGAGTTAAAATCAACTCTTTTTATTAAAAACATGTTCACTGTTACTGAAAATAGAAGTTTGGGCTTGTCATCAATGTCTGAAAATCATGCTTCTTCCAAGATTTTCCTAAAACTAACAGTCTAGAATGGGTTTACTTTTCCCCCAAAACATATTTGATCCTGCAGACACAGGCTACTAGGAGACACTCCTCAGAGGAGACGCAGCTGGAGTGCAGGGGCCTCCCAACTTTGAAGCAAGAAGAGAAAAAAATGTCACTGTTGCACTGCTTTATCAGCTACTGAGCATTAGGAAAAGGCACAGAGCATAAAAAGCAACAACAAAATAAAAGTAATGGCTGGCACACCATCAATAGCACCTTGCTCTTCCTATCTGTCTGTCTATCCATCTGCTTCTTCCTTTCATACGCATTTTTTAAGTTCTTCACGAGCAAGAACAGTTTCTCTTCTGTTTGACAGAATCTAGCAGAACAGAGTCAAGAATAGAGCTCCCAGGCACTGCTCACACACACATTAATAATTGTGACTTTTCTGTACTTAAGCTAGCACTAAAATGCCTCTATATTCCAGCTGGCATATGGTAGTTCCTTAAAAAGAAAAAAAAATAAAAGAAGGGAAAAAAAAAAACCATAAAAGGACTATCAGAAAGACTAGAATAAGAACACAGGTTAAACTCCTCCTTTCCTTCACTTACAGATCACAGCCAATTCACCTCTTCTTTAAGACATTTTTACACACCTGAACCTGGTTTCCAGTAACTCAGAAAAGTCTGTGTGTTTTAAAATGTCATGATAGTATATTATGGAGAGGGGAGACAGATGCAGTCAGTTTAGTTATATTACTGAGAACATAACATGCACAGAGGGGGACACTGCACCTGGACAGACTTCCTAGTCATTAGTATGGCCAGTTATAAATTTAGGTCATTCTCTGTAATCTGTTAGGGAGATAAACAGCATCCATTTACAGAGGAATCTCAGAATGTCAGGAGTAGGAAGGGACCTGGAAAGCTCCCCCAGTGCAACCCCTGCCACAGCAGGATCACCACAGCAGTCACACAGGAACACGGCCAGGGCTTTGGGTGTCTGCAGAGAAGGAGACTCCACAACCTCTCTGGGCAGCCTGGGCCATGCTCCATAACCCTCACACTCACAAAGCTTTTCCTTCTCTTCAGCTTGAACTTCCTGTGCTCCAGCTTGGGACCATTGCCCCTTGTCCTGCCATTGGACATCCCAGAGCAGAGCCTGGCTCCTTCCTCCTGACACTCGCCCTTTCCACATGGATCCCCAGGAATGAGGGCACCCCTCAGACTCCTCTGCTCCAAGCTCAAGAGCCCCAGCTCCCTCAGCTGCTCCTCAGCAGGAGATGCTCCACTCCCTCCAACATCTCTGTGGCCCTGCTGGACTATTTCAAGCAGTTCCTGTCCTTCCTGAACTGAGGGACCAGAGCTGGACACAAGATTGCAGATGTGATCTGACCAGGGCAGAGCAGAGGGGGAGGAAATAAAGAGCCCATGGACATCTGGAAGTTTACATCTGGATTTTCGCATTATGTAACATGTAACACACTCTGTTTTATTGCAACGTCATAATCTCATGCAAAAATTTCCACTCAGCTTCCCACAAAGCAAACACAAACACTCAAACCTAGCAAACAGGTGTGATCAGCTGTCTATAGTGCGGGGAATGCTCCGCTCAGTTCCTAAGCTCCCTAAATAGCTGATGCTCTG
>NW_010179266.1:0-511 GCF_000695765.1 Mesitornis unicolor
TCCTGTTTTGCAACCAGCACCCCCAGGCCCTTGCATATAGTTGCAATTAAATTGATTGTCAAAGAGCTGAGGAACTTACGGCTGCCCATACCCATTCCTAAGGCAATTAATGCAACAACACAGTAGTTAGATACACCACATGAAAGAAAATCTGGTCAGAAACGTCAAAATGGATTAGCAATTAAAACATAAGACATCAGCCAAAAAAAAGATGGCAAACTAATACTTGGAAAGGTTTTTCCTTACTTGACAGAAGCACCATGTGCTGCAGCAGATGCTGGGGCATTACCAGCATCAGCGGGATGGAGGGAATCTGCTGCTCCTGGAGCAAAACTTTAAGCTCAAATCACAGAATCAGAGAACAGGAACACGGCCAGGGCTTTGGGGGTCTCCACACAAGGACACTCCACAACCTCTCTGGGCAGCCTGGGCCATGCTCCAGAACCCTCACACTCACAAACTTTGGCCTCAGCTTCAGCTTGAACCTCCTGTGCTCCAGCTTGGGACCATT
>NW_010179266.1:662-6648 GCF_000695765.1 Mesitornis unicolor
ACGCTCCCCAGTGGTCACTTCTCCAAGTGATAGCGCTTGTATGGTGAGGAAACATGGCAAGGCCACTGTCTCACCATAGCTGCCGTATCCACACCTCATCTCTGTGGCTCTGCTGGACTCTTTCAAGCAGTTCCTGTCCTTCTGGAGCTGAGGGCCCAGCACTGGACACAAGATTGCAGGTGTGGTGTGAGCAGGGCAGAGCAGAGGGGCAGGAGAACCTCTCTGCCCTACACCCACCCCTTCTCATCCACCCCAGGATGGCCTTGGCCTTCTTGGCTCAAGGGCTATCCACACCTCATCTCTGTGGCTCTGCTGGACTCTTTCAAGCAGTTCCTGTCCTTCTGGAGCTGAGGGCCCAGCACTGGACACAAGATTGCAGGTGTGGTGTGAGCAGGGCAGAGCAGAGGGGCAGGAGAACCTCTCTGCCCTACACCCACCCCTTCTCATCCACCCCAGGATGGCCTTGGCCTTCTTGGCTCAAGGGCACATTGCTGCCTCATGGGCATTGCTGCCACCAACACCCCAGCTCCTTTCCAGCCACTCGTCCCCAAGCCTGTAGCATCCATGGGGTTATTGTGACCCAAGTGCAGGCCCCAGCACTTGGCCTAACCATCGTATTAGACCAGACATGGAGCTGGGCTCCAAAATTATTCGAGTATCCTCATTATTTCCATATGCCAGAGCGCATATAGAAATCAGAAATATTCAAGTTGCACTTCAGACCATCAACCTCCAATTCCCTGCATGGTTCAGTAGGGAATAAACAACAGTAATGGTCTTTTATTCAGTACAGCTCACGTCTCTAATGCGTATATTTATAAAATGAAATAGAACAAAATCTGTGACTCACCTCCAGCTGCAGCTTGAGGTTGTTGGCGGTGCTTCCTCTCCCATCGCCCAGCTCCGTCATCCAAATCCAGAGGAGGGACAAGCCGTGACACTCCAGGAAGGACTTGAGGCAGGACTGCGAGTGCGTGTTCTGGGTGAGCCAAAGTTACAGAGAGGTCGTGGGAGCCATCAGAGACTTACAGCCACAAAATACTTTGGTTTTTACAGGCTAACGGCTCAATTGGGCTGCTGCTCCCTGGCAAACTCATTGCAGGAGGCAGGATTAAGCAGGATTAATGTGAGCACATATCAAAGTGCCAGGGTAAGCAGCCTCAACTGTGGTGTTCGGAGCAGCAATGCACGCAGCAGAGCTGTTATAACTGGAGAGGATCAAACTCAACCACAACAGATAACGGGCTGCAACCCATCTGAACCCAGCCAGGGGCAAGAATGTGGGATAAGACAGCATTAAGGTTTAGGATAGATGGGATTTGAAGCTGATAAACTCCTCATTTACCCTCTAAAATGAACAAGGAGTTGATCAACTCCACCAAATAGAAAAGGAGCAAAGGGTGGAGGTGATTTGTGATCATAAACCAAGCAGAACTGCTCAAGTCTGGGATATCTGGGACAAGCGCGAGCCCTTTCTCCCCTCTTCCTCTAAGGAGAGCCCCCAGGACGCTGTGTTAGCAGGACGTGGCCTCCTCACCTGTATGAGTTTGAGGCAGGTGAGCTTCTGCTCCAGGGTTTCGATGCGAACCATCAAGCGGGACAAGCTGAGGACCTGGTTCTTGTCGGAGAGACCTTCCCCGTTCTCCAGCAGCGCCTCCAGCTCCCCGTCCACCTACAACACAGAAAACAACTCTCAGTCGTGCCACCCTACACCGTGGCTAAAAGAACCCATTCCCTTGGCTTCGGAGAGCCTCTCCCGAGAAATTTTCCCATACCAAAAAGAAGCCCAGCTTTAATTTGACTTAACATGGTTGGATCTATTTTATCTGGCTTATTACATTATTTATTTTAGACCTTAAATGCCACACAAGAGCACACTGTTCCCAGCAGTTGCACCCCTGCAAAGGAAATTCGGGGTGCGAGCACCAAAATACTCCCAGGTTATCTTTACACATAGGAAAACAGATGTGCTCCAAGAGAGGATCTTTAATTGCAGACAGATTTACCTGCTTTAAATGCTTCACTGGTATTTGTCATCTTGACAACCAGAGGCGCATTCCTTTCCATGCAGACAGCGAAATATCAAGGTTCACAATTTAACTTACAGCTCAGTGCTGCCGCTTAGCAGTTTAAAATCACTTATAAATGACTTATAAATGACTTGTAAATAATTTCGTGGCTTCTTGCCTCTCCAACACAGTAAATAATAATGAAAATGGCATTTTTTCAAGGTAGTTTCTCCCCACAGAGCAGGTAACAAGTCTTATCTGTAGGAACAGAGATTTATATCCTCAAGGAGAGGAAAACTGTACCTCATAGGAAGCAAAAGAAAGCTCCTTGTTCATAGAAAAGGTTTCCATGCATGAAAATGCTACAAAAAGGCTGGATTTAAGTTACGCTTTTCATTCAGAGCCATCTGCAAACACAGCTGTAACTGAAGTCAGGGCAAATAGGATGCATGCTCATACAAGTTCCTCCTGAAAACTGATTTACCCCTAGGCCAAAGCAATGAAAAGATTCAAATTTCCTATCCCAGCCCAGAGATGGGCAACACCTGCACCCCTTTAGCTGTCAAAATTTGAGTTATGTCCCAAACGGTGTGGCTGGTATCACCCATCTTTCACCCATAATTAAAAATCATGCAATATAACTCGATTTTTAAAACCAGGATGGATTTACTCCGCTTTTTAGCAGCACACAGTATTGATGACCAGATATTGTATCTGTGAAAGTGTCTTTCTGGTGACCTGAAAACTTTACATAGAGGATCAAGCACAGGGTGAACCCTTGGTTGCTGCTCTCTTGGAAAGAAATTAAAATCCATCTGCTGAGCCAGCAATGTGCCCTTGAGCCAAGAAGGCCAAGGCCATCCTGGCGTGGATGAGAAGGGGTGGTTGTAGGGCAGAGAGGTTCTCCTGCCCCTCTGCTCTGCCCTGCTCACACCACAGCTGCAATCTTGTGTCCAGTGCTGGGCCCTCAGCTCCAGAAGGACAGGAACTGCTTGAAAGAGTCCAGCAGGGCCACAGAGATGAGGTGCGGATACAGCAGCCATGGTGAGACAGTGGCCTTGCCATGTTTCCTCACCATACAAGCACTATCACTTGGAGAAGTGACCACTGGGGAGCATCTCCTGCTGAGGAGCGGCTGAGGGAGCTGAGGCTCTTGAGTTTGGAGCAGAGGAGCCTGAGGGGTGCCCTCATTCCTGGGGATCCATTGGGAAAGGGCAGTGTCAGGAGGAAGGAGCCAGGCTCTGCTCTGGGATGGCCAATGGCAGGACAAGGGGCAATGGTCCCAAGCTGGAGCACAGGAGGTTCAAGCTGAAGATGAGGCCAAAGTCTGTGAGTGTGAGGCTTCTGGAGCATGGCCCAGGCTGCCCAGAGAGGTTGTGGAGTGTCCTTGTGTGGAGACACCCAAAGCCCTGGCCGTGTTCCTGTGTGACTGCTCTGGTGATCCTGCTGTGGCAGGGGTTGCACTGGGGGAGCTTTCCAGGTCCCTTCCAACTCCTGACATTCTGTGATTCTGTGATTAAAACCCAGGTCACAAAGGAGTATCCAACTCACCGAGTCCTTCTTTCGGGAGCGCTCCTTTTTCATTTTCCCCCCAGCCGCTCGGATGCTGACCCGGTTCTCTCCTCCCAGGTAGCCCCGGCAGTTGGCCGAGCCACAGAAACATTTCTGAGCCTCTTTGCTGTTGGGGGATATAAAGAACAAACTGAATTATTCTCAAAAGAAAGGGATGGGAACTCCTCTGCATGGCAAAGCCTTTCTGGCCACTGAAAATTCAAATAAAGTCTTATTTTAACATAGCGACCACGAGCCTGTGTTGTCTCGGCTGGAAACCAAAGTGTGGTTCACTTTCAGGCTCTACTTAGGTCAAGAGCCAGAAAGGAAAAGATGGAGCTGTTGGGTCTTACCACACATTGCAATCAATATATTTCTTTTCCTAATGAATATATAATCACTATTATATTCATTAGCATAAAGGCTTGCATTTTATAGCTCAAAACAGAATAAAGAATGGGCTGAGGATTCATGGAAGCAGTAAAACTCAAGGGGAAGATGTTTTTTTTGCATGGATGTAAAGCCACGGAAAGAAGAGATTTATATTATGTTATGTTATGTTATATTATGTTATGTTGTGTTATGTTGTGTTATGTAATATTATGTTATATTATACTATACATATATCTCATATGATATCAGATAACATATATCTCATCTATATCGTATAATATATCATATCTATCATATATCGTATCTATCATATATCTATTATATCATATATATCTCATATATCATATATCTCATATATATAATACATCTCATATATCTCATATCTATCATATCATATATATCTCATATCTCATATCTATCATATCATATATGATAGATATATATCATATATCACATATATCACGTCATTATCATAGATACCATATCTCATACTGTAGATCATCTCATATCGTATATCATATAGCATATCCCGTATCATGTATCATATCATATATCACATATCATCTCATATATCATCTATCATACCATTATATCATATATCATCTATCATATCATATCATATCATATCATATCATATCATATCATATCACAGTAATATTTCTACAAAGCCTCTGTATTTTCTACTTGAAACATCACACATTTTCAATTTCATGCCAAAATTGCTCAGGGAAATAGGAGGTTTTTGGAAACGTGCATCATTTGCTGGAGGAAAGCGGCTCTGCAGCAGCAGCACCACAAGAACCAGGGAAGCCCAAATCCAGGGTATTCTGTGAAGCTAAACCTGAGCCCAGGACAGACACCCAAAAAAACCCCAAAACCCCCAAAAAACTCTGGTCCACTGAACTTAAATATATGAAATACCAGAGTGAACCAATACAGCAAAATTATTCTCCATTGGAGAGGCCCAAACAGGGCCATAATATGAAACCCTATTAATTTTGACTAAGATATATACAGATAAAAATAAAATTATGGGTGTATAGACTGCATAGTACGCAATTATAATTTCATCATTTTATAATTTATAATGTTATAATGCAACTAAAACCTCATCTCTGATTCTTCTGCATATACAGAGCCACAGCATTGCAGAAGGAAAAGGAAGGGACAACTTAAACGACTGCGTTCAGTCAAAAAACCCAGGGATTATAAAATAGATCCACAATTCATCTCATAATTACAGGTTGCTATTTTGCTCCCATCACAATAAAAAAAAGAGTGAAATATTTTGCCATACACCTGGACAAGCAGCCATAAATACAAGCATGGAGAAGAGCTGGCACATCTGCATTTGTGGAGCGGGACAGGAAGGGGGAAGGTGCAATTTGCTGGGGTTTTACAGCACTGAAGAGTCGTAAATTTGGGGTGGGCGGGAAGAAGAGGAGTTATTTTAGAGCATGGAGAAGTCTGGAGCTTGGGTAAGTAATAACTAGACTGAGAATTGGCTGGGAAATTTCCACTGGTGGTGTGAAGTGGAGCAAAAAGGCAATAAAATTACACTGGAAAATATGGATTAAATGGGAAATTCCTCTCCCAATTTCTTGTGTTAGAAATGGAAGAAAATTTATCCAGGTAGGTTTTTAAATAATTCTGGTTGATTTATGACTGCTCTGAGGCTTTGCAGGGCTTTTTCTCATTGCATCAAGGCTCACAAAACCCCACTCCCAGCAGCCGAAACGTACCCGTATCTCTGGAACTGGTAATCAAACGTCAGCTCCGAGCCCGACGGGACCAGCTTGGTGGTGAAAAACCCAACTCGCAGCTGCCCGTTCACGGTCCACTGAGGAGAGGGGAAAACAACGTGAGGGGTTAGGGCCAAAGGTGGGTTTGGTTCGGGGTTTGCTGGAAGTGAAGCAAAGTCCTTTAAACAGCAACACCAGAGAATTCTGAACTTAGGAACTGGTGTGGCAGGGCTTGCTCATTTCAGAAAAAATTGTAAAATGAAACGAAATGAAACGAAACGAAATGAAACG
>NW_010179267.1:0-3186 GCF_000695765.1 Mesitornis unicolor
GCAATGATTAAACAATATCAGCAATTTATTTTATATGGGTTATGGCATGGGGTACCTTGGCAGAAGAACATTTCTAAGCTATATGATGTAAGGCAAGAGCCTACTGAGAATCCTTCCGCCTTCTGTGTGAAAGTTTGTGAGGTAGCCAGGAAAGCCCCTCCTCTGTCAAAGAAAGAATTAAGGGGTTTTCTAGGAATGGCTGAATGGTATCGCCTTTGGATACCTAATTTCAGTCTGATTGCTAAACCCTTGTATGCTGCTATCAAAGGCCCTTAGGAATTCCTAGAGTGGACCCCTGAGTGCTGGAAGAGCTTTGACTCTATAAAAACTGAACTGATGTGGGCTCCTGCAGTAGGACTACCAAATCTGACAAAACCATTTGCACTATATGTTCATGAAATACAACATGTGGCCTTAGGAGTCCTGACTCAAACCTTGGGAGACGTAAGCAAAGGTTGGCCATCATGTCTCTGAGCAGTAGCTGCAACAGTGCTGTTAATTTCAGAAGCATGGAAGCTAACCTTGGGACAACCAATAACTGTTTTTGTGCCCCATGCTGTCTTAGCTGTCCTGGAGCAGCATGGGAGTCACTGGCTGTCTCCAAGCAGACTGATCCAATATCAGGCAGCTTTAATAGAGCAAGATGATGTAACTCTGAAGGTAACCTCAATCCTGAACCCTGACACTTTACTCCCTGTTAATGAAAATAATGAGTTGGAGCATGATTGTCTGCAAGTAATAGAGCAGGTGTATTCTAGCCAACCAGACTTAAAGGATGTGCCCCTAGAGAATCCTGACTGGGAGCTGTTTACAGATGGAAGCAGCTTCTATAATAACAGACAGTGGAAGGCAGGGAATGCGGTTGTAACCTTAAAGGAAGAAATAGAGGCTAAGCCATTACCTGCCAATACCTCAGCTCAGAGGGCAGAAATTATAGCCTTAACATGTGCTCTGTAGCTTTCTAAAGGTAAACAAGCAAATGTATACACTGATTCAAAATATGCCTTCAGAGTAATACATGCTCATGGAGCAATTTGGAAGGAAACTTCTATCAAACATGGGAAGGAAATCTTGAATCTGCTACAAGCAGAGTTGAAACCAGAGGAGGTAGCTGTGATGCATTGCAAGGCTCATCAGAAAGGAAAAAAAGATATTATTGCTGGAAACTGGAAGGCAGATGAAGCAGCAAAGAAAACTCCTACATCAAATTCCATGGTAGGCGTGTTGGTTCCCACAGAGTTGTAATAATCAGGCTTCTGAGTATCCAGAAAAGGACAATCAATTGGCCCAGGCCTTGAAGTGCACCAAATCCCAGGATGGATGGTGGGTATCTAACACTGGCCAAATATTAGTCACTGCTCTGTTGATAAGACAGCTTATACAGAAAACGCACCAAGAGACACACATGGGAGCTGATGCTGTTGTGGCAAGTATTAAGCGATATGCAGTTGGTTCTGGAATGCAGCGATTAGCAGAAGTCATAGTAAAACAATGTCAAGTATGCTGTCAGAATAACCCTAAAATCCAGAATAAATCTCCTCCAGGACAGGTAAAAAGAGGTCAAGCTCCAGGGGAGCACTGGCAAATAGATTTTTCTGAGTTACCTAAGTGCAATAGATTTAAACACCTTTTGGTATTGATAGATACCTTTTCTGGTTGGATGGAAGTTTTCCCGTGTCAAACCAATAAAGCCAGGGAAGTAGTTAAGGCATTATTAAAAGACATCATTCCTAGGTTTGGGATACCTGAGGGCATAGCATCTGATAACGATACACACTTCATCACAGATGTTGTTCAGGAGATATCTAGAATACTGCAGTTTAAATGATAACTATGGCCCCATGGAGGCCACAATCTAGTGGAAAGGTAGAACGGATGAATCAGACCTTAGAAAAAGGCAAATTTCAAAACTGTGTCAGGAAACTCAGATGAAATGGATAGCTGTTTTGCCCTTAGCTCTGTTAAGGGTCCAAATAACTCCAAGGTCTCGAGAGGAAATAAGCCCCCTTGAAATCCTATATGGAAAACCTTATCCTGTAAACAGTTTGACTGGGAAAGATGTCTAGATGCATTTGAATGGAGATAGGATTCTTTCTGAGTACGTCTTGTCGTTGGGGTCTACTTTATCCGCTCTCCACAGATACCTTAATGAGAAGACACCTATATCGGTTGATAGCCCAGTGAATACATTCAAACTGGAAGATCGAGTTTATATCAGGACTTGGAAGGACGAACCTCTGAAGGAATGTTGGAAAGGGCCATACCTGGTTTTGTTAATTACTCCAACTACAGTTAAAGTAGAGCATCTGAGTCCTTGTATTGACTACACAGGAGTAAAAGAAGCACCAAAATCTGATCAGGATCAATGAACTTCAACTCCTACTGGGGATTTAAAACTGAAAATCTTCAGATGTGATCCTCACTGATGAACTGTACCTGGATTTCAGAAAGTGCCTGCATGAATTTAGACGGTACTCATGGTTTCTTGATATAATTTTATATGGTGATATTGTCACCGAAAAGCCGGGATGAAAAGACCTTATCAACACCAATGTGATGCAGATAAGCAGACACTTCTTTATTACGGCCGGGTACAAAGGGGAATAGTTTCACCAACAACGCACACCTTGCCTAGTGTGTTTACACATTATAAAGGATACATACATGCATATGCATACAATTTTCCATAGCTAATTAAAATATCTCCTCCTACTCCCGATCATGCTCAGTGTTGACAGAAATTAGGTCTGGGGTGGCTCTGTAGATCCCCCTACAGACCCCAGACTTAAAAGGGAGAGACCCTTCAACACCCTTGGGTCAAAGACTCAGCTAGAAAAGCTGAGGGGCTTGTTTCATATAACAAAGGTTTAAGGCTCCAGTAAACTTTAAAGCAATTAATTTTTCATCCTTGATTCACTTTACAGAATGGGGTGTTGTTGGTGATTGCTGGCTTGGTTGTTTGGTTATACCTTTAGTAGATGTACTTTTAGATAGATATACTTTTGCTAGATGTACTTTCGGTGGATAAAACAAACTGTAATTAAAATAGGGCCTGGGCTATGCATAGATTCATTAGCAGCTTTAACATTTCAAAAGGATATTTTTTTTACATTTGTTTTCCTATATCCATATCGCAACATTAGAGATTATAGTTTCAAGCTTTTTCTTGTTTTTAACAAAATCCCT
>NW_010179267.1:3570-6889 GCF_000695765.1 Mesitornis unicolor
GCTGTAAGAGTTTTTCCTAAAGAAATTAAGGAATGTTTAAAATCTGTCCTCCCCTGCTCACCCATTTCCCAGGAATCAATGCTGTCTGATATGGTTTTCTATAAATAATTTCATAAGGGCTAATTTTCTCCATAGATCGTGGTTGTATTCTTATTCTTAAAAGGGCTAATTGGAAGGCCTGTGGCCATCCTAAAGATGTTTCTTAGAATGGCACATTATTTAAATGCTGTATTATATTTGCTACAAAATGTGGACCTCGATCAGAAGACATTTCTATTGGCACCCCAAATCTCGGTACTATTTCTTTAAGTAGTACTTTTGTTGTTACTTTAGGTCTGTTGGTGCGACAAGGAGAAGCTTCTGGCCAACCTGAACAAATCTGGAAAGATATAAATCAATATTAATAAATATCTATAACCATTCTGTTTTGGTAATTCAGAAAAATCGATTTCCCATAATCTCCGGGAGAATTTCCCTGCTTAGTAATTCTGGGAGATGTTTTTTTCCTATTCACAGAGGGTTGGTGTGTTTGGGTTTTTTGTTTTTGGTTTTTTTTTCCTGATTTTATTTGGGGAGGTGTTTGTTTGTTTGTTTGTTTTAAACAGACCAGACATTTTGTGTTACCTAACTTTATTTTTTACTAGCCAACCCCTCTCATTCACAGTTGCTTTTAACAGTAATGCCAATTGTTGATCTACCTCACTATAATAAAGTTTCAGAATTGGGAGTTTTACCCGTTTTACTGGTACCAATGCAAGGATGCTTCATTCTGTCACCTCTTTAGCAGTTTTATCAGCCAGTTAGTTACCTATGTTTACTGCGGTTTGTCCAAATTGATCATCTTGTCTGTTTGAATTCACATGCAGGCAATCATGATACAAGGGTTCAGAGTCCCTTGCCTCTGAGTTCAAAAACATGGATGGGTTGAACGCTGTTTCACATCATCCTGTTCCAACAAGATAACTTGGTATTTAAGCATGCAACTTGGGGACAGCCAATGTCCCCCCTTTTGCCAGTTATTTAGAAAAATTCTCAGTCTTTGAGCCAGTACACCTAGAGAAAGGTGTTGTCTCTCATGCACAAACAGCTCAAAATGTTTGGACAAGTTGGGCCGTCCCAGTGCAAGTGCTGACATCAAAGCCTTCTTCAGGTTCTTAAAGGCTCCCTGGCATTCAGGGGTCCACAGCAGGTGGTTCTCCTGTGACCCCTTCAGAGTCTCATAGAGGGGTTTTACCAGAAGTCCATAGTTGAGAATCTGCAACCTGCACCACCCGGCTGTGTCCAAGAAAGCTCTCATCTCTCATACAGTTCTTGGTTCTGGTGTCTGGCAAATTGCTTCTTTTTGGTCTGCTCCCAGTCTTGTTGTCCCTGTGAAATCTCAGAATGCAGATATATTACAGTCTCTTTTCCTACCTGGACTTTGCTGTTTGTTGTATCTCATCTCTGTGTGCAGTATTCGCTTCTTGCATACCAAGCTCTGAACTCTGTTTGGGAGACAACAATTTCTCAGGGCAGTTTTCAAGAAGAAAATCAAGGCAGGGGCTACATGGAGGGTAAAGTGCTTTCCAGGGTTGGTGCTCTCAGTTTCCTGCTGTGATGGTAGGACAAAAGGTAATGGTGCTGTCAGGTTTGCACAGAAGACCAAGTCTCCTACAGCATTACAGTGAGTGATGAACAGGTTTTTCAAGGAAGCTGAAAAAGTAACTCGACACTTTTCTCTGTCTACATAAAGCATTAACATAAACTTTTTTTGTTTCTTCAGGATCTATCTGATCTTCTCTTTAGGACTTGCCAGCACAGAGGTCCCGCTGGGCAGTGCCCTGGTGCCAGGAGGTGTCTGCAGGGCAGAGTTGAGCACACAGTGGGAGGGATGTGTTCTATGAGCATGGACAGGGAAGAGATGTAGGGAAGAGCTGTGGGGCCAGGGAAACAGCTCCTGGCAGGGACAGCTCCAGGCAGCAGAGACATAGGCAAGGTGTGGGGGGAAACTGCCAACAAGCACTTGGGGAAGCTGTGTTCAGGCAACTCTCTTTTGGTCCTTCACTGTAGATGTCTTCTGGTCAATGATCCTTTAGGACATCCCATCTTCAGGACCCCTGACTGTCTGCTTTACCTGTCCTGCTGGGCATGTAAGCTGACCCCAGAAAGGCACAGCTCTCCTGTTGGATCCTGGGGTGCACAGAGCCTTTCCTTGGAGGTCAGTACTCTGCTCTCAGAATCCTTTCTTCTCTCTGTGAGGGATGGTGTCCTTCTCCATCACAACTCCACCTCTGGGCTTTGACAGAGAAGAGTTCACAGATCTGCCCTTCAAAGCAGTGATCCCTGGAAGTCACCAGAGTCCAGGTTTTTTGGTTCTTAGAGTAGTTTGTGTGTGCAGTCATCCTTGAGGCAGCACAAGTGAAAGTGCTGGGCAGCTGGGAACAAGACTGATGGATGCTGCAGCTCTCCTGACTATGCACTGAACCACAGAGAGCTGAGAGCTTTTGCCTGTCACATCCTAAGACTGTTAAGACTTTCAGTCACAAAAATTAAGAATTTCAACCCCTAAAAATAGCACTTGCCAGATGTGACAGTAGAAAAAACAAACAAAGCCTCAGACAAAATCATTATAGTCATGCTAAATGCCTTTCTGCAGCCTACACTATTCAGAGTTGTGCAGGCAGATATTGACCTTTTCATAGAATCATAGAATACCAGGTTGGAAGGGACCACAAGGATCATCTAGTCCAACCTCTCAAGGTAAAAGTATAGTTTAAATGAGATGAGTCAGCACCCTGTCAAGCCGACTCTTAAAACTGACCAACACAGGGGAATCCACCACTTCCTCTGGGAGATTGTTCCAATGTCTGATTGAACTCATGGTAAAAAAATTTCTTCTAGAGTTCAATCGGAATCTCTCCAGAAGCAACTTGTGTCCATTACCCCTCATCTTTTCCATGTGACTCCTTGTGAAAAGGGAGTCTCCATCTTCTTGGTAGCCACCCTTTATGTACTGGTACATGGTTGTAAGGTCCCACCTAAGCCTTCTCTTCCCAAGGCTGAACAGGCCCATTTTTCTCAGCCTTTCTTCATACAGCAGGACTTCCAGTCCTCTGATCATCCTCGTGGCCCTTCTTTGGACCCTTTCCAACCTCTCTGCATCTTTTTTGTTGTCCTGGATGGAGCTAAATAGAACTAATTTTCTATTTAGTGATTTTACTTTTCAGCTCAGTCTTTTCTAAGTGGCTGTACTTGCTGAAACTAGCAGCATGTTTTTCCAGAAAGTGTACTGCTACATGTGATAATGATCAAGGCCACTGTCTCACCATGGGTACCACGT
>NW_010179268.1:0-31834 GCF_000695765.1 Mesitornis unicolor
GGAGCGTAGCAGTGTGGCGGGAACCTGGCTGGCCGAGGCGCCCTGAGCCGGACTGCCATGCTCCCTGCGCTTCCCGCACCTGAGCTGTAGGAGAGGAGGTGGCTCGCTGTTGTGCAGCGCTGGTGGTCGGGGAACAGGCCCCTTCTCACCCAGAGGCTGGGCTTGAGAAACTGGGGGAGAGGCAGAAAAACACCTCAGAGGGACAAGATGCTGGCTGTCCAACTCTTCTCAGTCTCTGAGAGGTTGGTGGGGCAGACATGTTGTGATTTATTTCTGTAGGTTCCTAAAGGAGCCTCCCTTTTGATGGGAAGAGACCACCTAAACTTTGAATAGAGTATGCCCTTTATCTGCTTCCACTTTCACTTCAAAACCCTTTCTCTTTGCATGACTTGACTGCTCAGGATTAAACGCCGTTTAAACTTTCGAGTCTATTGAGTAATGGTCCCAGCGTGGCTGCAGTATCATTTACAGATGACGTAGCATGCTGTCACTCTCACAGACCTCCTCTTCCAGCACAAAATATTTTGCCGAGATGCTGTGGAGCAACTAGAGCAGTTGTAGATGATAGGTACTTGATCTCTGCTGTCAAGACTTTGCCACTGCTGTTGTAGTGTAGTGACTTATAAAAAGTAGCTGTACTTATCATCTGTCTGTTTCTGTGCAGTTAACAGTTTTCAGAAGGGGAAGCACCTGAACGTATGCCAAGTTAAGAAGGTGTCATTTCAACAGAGAGAGGGGATGGAGGGATATTCAGAAGTTTATGAGTCTCTTATTAGTTTGGTAAATTTTAAATTATTAGGTGCTATAGCAGATGGTTTTCAGCTCTGTTTCTTTCTCTGTTCTGATACTAGGCCACTTCTTGGTTGTGTTTGTTTACTTTTTTTCCCCGGGCTTCTTTACTGTTATAGCTTGTTTTCTACCATCA
Organism: Mesitornis unicolor; assembly: GCF_000695765.1. Classification (NCBI taxonomy): domain Eukaryota; kingdom Metazoa; phylum Chordata; class Aves; order Mesitornithiformes; family Mesitornithidae; genus Mesitornis; species Mesitornis unicolor. Next base: position 926 of record NW_010179268.1, read on the forward strand.
CTCATTCACTGGAACTGGTATTAAAAGCTTTGAACCCTCATCTGAAGGGATTGCTGCTGTCTTTTAATAGCAAGTTCTTTTGTTTTGCTCTGAGCAGATCATAATGACACAGTGGTGGTACCTAGGCAGTGCAGACCAAAACACAAGGGCTTCTTGAACTTGTAATGGATTATGTGTGAACCACAGTTAGCAATAATAAATGATGATGTGTATGTAGGCAAGACTAATGTTGACAACTTTGTTTTGAATTAGGAAGCTTTGGAGTTAACCTCTGTCAGACCTTGAGTACGTAGGTTGGTATAACAAACTTGCATTTTTGGTAGTGTAAGTTATTGCTAAATATGGTGCAACAAATTTATTAAAAATGTTTTTGTAAATACGTAAATAAAAATGTCTGAAAGTTGTAGAAGTATTTGTGGTATTTATTAACTGTAACAGGTAAATAAGCACATGAGGCTGATGGGAGTTCTACAGTTTCTGAAAGTCAGGGGTGTACTAGTTCCTGTTCAGCATTGAAAGTAAGATTACTTCTATACCTCTGATGCATAGTACTGAGTGGTCAATGTCCAGTGAAGGACGCAGTCCCATAGTATTAAGAGTAATGTTTACTCCAGGTCTTTCACTGCCATGGCAGTTGTTACGGTGTCATAGTGTTTGATTTCTGGAGAATTTGAATTAGCATTCTACTCTGTAAGTAGGAAGTGTGACATCAGTGTCATGCTGGTGACCATCTGTCTGTAACACAAACCCATTTCATAATTTGGCACTCTTTGCTTTTTTGCTTTTGCAGCATTGAAGTTAAAATGTAGAAGGTAAATGTGCGGGCAGAGCGGTGCAGGTGCTGGTATCATACCAATCTTCTATACCATGGGAATGATGTATTGTGCCTGTCTGTTCACTTCTATGAACATTAAACCTAGTAACAATTCAGGTAGTTGTGGTTTAGGCCCAGCTGGCAACTAAGCACCATGCGGCTGTTCACTTCTCTCTGCAGTGGGATGGGAAGGAGAAAATATAACAAAAGGCTCGTGGGTCAGAACAAGGACAGGAAGGGATCACTCACCAATTATGGTCATGGGAAAAACAGACTCAACTTGGGGAACAAAAAAAAATTTAATTTGTTACCTATCAAATCAGTAGGATAATGAAAAACAACCCCAGAACTTAGAAACACCTTCTCTCTACCCCTCCCTTCTTTCTGGGCTCAACTTTGCTCCTAGTTTCTCTACCTCCTCCTCCTCAGCACCACAGGGGGATGGGGAATGGGCATTGTAGTCAGTTCATCACAAGTTGTTTCTGCTGCTTCCTCCCTGAGGAGGACTCCTTGTGCTCTTCCTTGCTGCAGCATGGTGGCCTGCCCATAGAAGTTCCTGGAAGACTGTCTCCTTTGATGTGAGTCCTTCCCACAGGCTGCAGGTCTTCATGAACTGCTCCAGCATGGGTCCTTTCTGCAGGATGCTATCCTTCAGGAATCGACTGCTCCAATGCAGGCTTTCCATGGAGTTAGAGCCTTCTTCAGGCGCATCCACCTGCTCTGGTGTGGGGTCCTCCATGGGCTGCAGGTGGATCTCTCCTCCACTGTTAACCTCTGTGGGCTGCTGGGGAACAGCCTGCCTTACCATGGTCTCTTCTCCAGCACATCTCTTCCTCCTCCTTTCTTCACTGACCTTGGTGTCTGTGAAGTTGTTTCTCTCGCATCCCACTCTTTAATACATTATCACAGAGGGGCTATCACCATCGCTGATTGGCTTGGCCTTGGCCAGAGGTGGCTCTGACTTGGAGCTGGGGAAGCTTCTAGCAGCTTCTCACAGGAGTGAACTGTAGTTTTTCCCCTCGTGCTACAAAACCCCATCGCACAAATGCAATACAGTAATCTTAGTGGAAAAAAAATCATGTATATGTAATGCTACAACATAATACTGTATAAATGTGAAAATCAGCAAGGAAAATTCTGTATTCCTCTTGGGAAGAAGAAACTTTTTATTTATAAATACTTAGTTTGTAGCCATGACCAAATGACTTTTATTTTGTATTAGCTGTGAAATTGGAATAATACTGTGCTGTCCTAGGAGTGAATGAAAACTTACACTGAACTTGAAAATTATTTTCAAATGTCTTAACAATGTCTTGTTTATAGAAAGAAAACAGTTTTACTTTCATTTTCCCTAATATGCATAAATGCTTAGCAATGCAACCTTAAGTGCGATTTTTGTAAAGAAAATCAAATGGATCACCACCATCGTATCACTCTCTTAATTTCTAGTCTACCAGTGTTGCAGGTTTCTTAATAGTTACACAAATTCTTTTCCAAATGGGCCTTGAAGGGAGATCATGCAAAACAGGCAATCAGATGCTGGCTTTAACTTTGTTTTGTTATAATCAAAGGTTTTCATGAGAATTACAGTAATTTTTTGTGCAGTTAAAGCTCATGAAAATGAAAAAATTCTTGGAGCCCTTAAAACAAAAATGAAAAACTTCCTGAATTATAGAAGTCAAGAACTGTACACCTAGCTTTCCAATCTTGAATCAGTATATATGATGTAAATGATACAATTGTTGATACTTGGATCACTCTATCAAAGCTCCCATCTCTTTGATTCATTGATCCATTGGATATTTGTTTGTGAAGCTATAGTTCTTCAGAGAGAAGTGCCAGCATTTTCAAGAAAATGTGTTGTGGGGTTAGGTGGTTTTGAGCAGGCTAAAAAAATCCCAAATGTACTTAGCCTGAGCAGGAACACATCACAGCGTTAGAAGTTCCAAAAATATGTTTCCATTTTCCTTTGACATTTCATCAGCACCTGTGTTACTGAAGTGTTGCGTGACAGTTGTCTTGTATTTGTGAGGCTTCCTCTGTTAATATTTTAGAAGTTGTTTTACAGTTGTGGGTGGTTTTTCTTTTTTCCATTTTTAGTTGAGGAAGGAGAGGCAGAAGTGCCTTGAAAGCAGTATCTTTCTAGTGACAAGCGCGACTTAGTGTGTATCTGTTCCTAGAAAGTGTGCTCTGTTTTGTTGGTTGGTTGGGGTTGTTTTTAGAGCAAGGTGCAGATGACTTACCACAATACTATTCTATCACATTAATTTGATTTACTTTTTTTTTCTGTGGCTCTTTATCTTTCTGTGCTATGTCCTTTGCCAACCCTGAAGCCCAAATCACTATTTTTAGTGTCCTGTATTTGGAAACCTGAAAATGTTTGGTGTGATGTGTTGCTGTTTCTCTCTATAAAGGTCTGCTTGGTACTTCATTATTCAGAGCAGTCTAGTGAAAGTGTTGGGATTTCTGTTGGTTATTTCAATTATTTATCAATTTGATGATTACTATTTCCAAATGTGAATTGCAACTTCTGTGTGCAATTTATAGGTTTGCATATATTGTCTCTTCTAATCAAGGCTGGCCATATTTTATTTCTATTTTCTATAGGTAAGAGCTTCAGACTACTCATTCTGGATCTTTTGTTGGAGATATATTGTCTTAAAAAACTATTATATGAAATAATTTATTTTCAGATTTTACTACAGTGGGTATCAGTCAGCAACTGTAATAAAGCAAAAGGGTCTAAAGATTATTTGAATAAATATGATTACATGCATACATTAATGTAACTAAAATTTTTAATACTTCATCTAGTAATGTAGTAGATCAAGAAAAATTATGGTTCTTTCCATATTAAAAAACTAACCAGATTATAAGGAACAAAGATTAACTGTAGCTTTGTTTTTTTACAAAAAAAGTATGTGACGGTATCTTCATGACCATGGAAAGGTGCAAGAGTGAACTTGCAAAATTCAAAATCTGAAAGGTTAAAAGCATAAATAGACGAGCTACTTTTTTTCTTCTTGGCTTCGGTGGTCTTATCATATATTCATAGATAACTCTACCACCAGTTTGCATGAAGAAATGTTTTTAACTCTTAATTGGCTCTCTGCATATCTGCATGGGCTTTAATAGAACTGTGCCTTTTAATGGTAATACGTGCTTTGGTTCAGGAATACAATTATGAATTCAGTCTAAACCCTTTTCTGCTTGTACAGGTCTGTTTAACTTATAAATGTAGCTTGAACATAGAATTCTATCTTATTATAGACTGAAAATCAATTATCCTGCTTTGATGTCTCCTGAGTGGTACACTGGGAATTACAGAGAGAAGTTGATGTTAATTTCTGCCTTTGGACGAGGTTTTGTTCAGTCTGTCCTTACAACAGACCTATTGTGAGATGAGTAGGTAGGACAAGTCTGGCTGTTCGGCTTTTGTCTGCCAGCTCAGCGTGAGTGAACTAAATACTTCAACCTTCCTAGTATTGAAGTGCTTATTTATTTAACATAGGCTCTAAAGCTTTGCTTCTTGTTTATTGTTTTTTTGTTTTGGCTTGGTTTTTTTTAGACTTAGCATTATTTGCAATTAAGTAACTTTTTATGTTTTACAGTTTGTGAAAACTGCATTGTTCCTTTTGAACGAGGACTGATTTGGTGGTGATGGAGTGCTGCCACTGACAGATGGACTCACAGGAAAGAAGGTGAGAATGAGGAGCTAGGTGAAGCCACAGAGGCTCCCTGAAATATGCCAGCTCATGATCATCCTGTAAAATTAAGTGATGTCAGCATGCTCTTTATGTAACTTACACTGAAGGGAAGAAGAGAAGCAACTTAACTTTAGTTTCAGTTATGTCTGGAATGCTCATGACAACAGCAACTTCTTTTTTTAAGTTGATCGCTGAAACCTGTGGAGGGACAGCCATAGACTGGGCACTTGAGAGTAACATTCTCATGTCTGTTACCTGCACCTGTGAAGTTTGATTCTGGACCAATAGTCCTGCAGTAGCCTATTATTTTGCTTCTTGTTTCTTTCACTAAGATATCTGACAGAGGTCAGATGTTTTTGGGATAGAAAAGTAGTGTCTTGTAACAAGTCCTGGTATGTGACTGTCCAAATTTGTCTTACACTGTTCTCTGAAGAGCTATTAAATGGATAAAAGCCCAGATATCAGACTTTGGACTGAATCTAATGTGCAGTTGATGAAAACTCTCTATATTACCGTGTTGTGTTCTTTGGTGTGATTTGGCCAACTGAGTAAAATCTGTATTTAGATTTTAGCTAAATGTCCTAATTATGATGTTGGACTTTTATGGACTCTTTTTGTGGCCTATATATGACTCAATTTGTTTCTTTTTAATTTACTTCTAAACACAAGTGCTATGTATTTAAAATGCAATATAGACTCAGCATTTTAATACTATGTATGTTGTTTGGATTAAAATACTTGTGTATTTACTTGTGTAAAGTTTTTGACTGTCACCTTTTTGTTGATTTTTTTTTTCTTTTTCTGTTGTGTGGAAAAAAAAAGAGATTGGGGATGGGTACAGGAGCTAAGAGACACATAATTCCATCTTAGTTGTTCTCATCTTAAATGTTTCAGAGGCAGTTTGTGCAAATGTATTGTTCATCTTATGCACCACAACTAGCAAAATTTTCGGTTTAAAAATAATCAGTAATCTGCATGAATAGAGCCTCATGGCTTTTGAATGTGCTACTTGTATAAGTTGTCCACAGTGTGTCCTATCAGGCTAGCTTTTCCTGAGTTTGCTTCAGTATTGGAATACACTTGGGATTTTGTGCCCTTTCTTCTGGACAAAGATTGCCACTTCATCAAGACTCTTCTCACTACCTTATATATTAACTTCACAAGCTCATGCAAAGTCGCAAGAATTTATTTATGTGGGGAGCAGATCACTTTACTGTTAGCAAATAAGGAGCTGCACCTACTTTATCCTACAGGGTTGATTACAATCTCTTCTATATAAATTTTTAAAGTAATCTAAAGAAAACTCTTAATTTAACTTAAAATGCTGTCAGTATATATCGGTATCTAAAATGACATTTTGTGTTTGTTTAAATCAAGTAATTGTGCAAATTGTGAAAACTATATGCTGCTTGTCAAAAGTTCTGAGGAATGTCTTTCTGCTGAATGGGAGAAGTTGCTGACTGAGCATTCAGACCAGAGTGTGCTGAAAAGTGTTAAACAAGCTTTGGATAGTTCCGGTCACTCTTGCAAGCCCAGATACTTCCACTGTTTCAGGATGGGTTTCTTTCTTTGTTTTTGTTTTCCTCCCCCACCTTGGTTCAATTGATTTGAATGACTGGCTCATTTGAATCTGAGAAACATTAAGAATTAAAAGAGGAAAAAAAAGCCCTCGTTTTTCTATGTAAAGGTAGAAAGGAAAGTATATAAAGGATGAGCTCTTATAGGTGCAATCTTTTGAAGGCACTAGAAATGGGAGCAATTGACTCACGGGAAAATCTGCACATAATACATACTCTGCTTAATTACTTTTAAAGCAATTGTTATTTGAGATGTTTTAGTGTATTTTCAGCATATTTCATGTTTTCTGCGACTACTAAAAACATAGTTGTAAGACCATTTGTCCTGCATTTTGATTTCCAAAAGACGAATAATATAAAACATGTATAAAACCTAATAAACCAGAACTGTTCCTTTTGCTTTCTAACACAGGAAGAGTTAACATTATAAATCTCGCTGTTCAGATGGAAACATAGTTGCTTACATATGGGTAGAACTGATGCAACAATCTCCCTCAGTGTGCAATGGCAGAATTTTGTATTACTTTGACGTCCTTTCTGCGAGCAACAAATACCATATGTAATATAAAGGCTGTAACAGTTGTGAATAAATGTATCTAAGTTTACTAGTGACAAGATCAGCTGATTTTGAGGCAGTACAGTACAAATGAAAAAGAAAGCAAATTATTTCAAATGGAGGATACTTGTTTTTCATTTAAATCACATTTAATTTAAGATTACCAAATTGTAAATGAAGTATGTTTACTTATTGAAATTGAAACTCTTATGCCTGAACAAGAAAGCCCTTCCTACATATGTGAAAAGCAAACTATGCCTTACTGAACCACAGGAAACTTTAAACTGATTCTGTATTTCCTCCAATCTTTTTGTAGCTCAGAAGAGGCAGAAGGAGCCAAAGAGAGAGGCCTGGTCTATGTGTGGAAGGCTGGTTCCTGCTCTGTAACTCCAGAAAGGCTTCCAGGCCTTAGTGGAAAGACTGTATTACAGGCAGCCCTTGGAATACATCATGGATTACTTCTAACAGAAGGTAATCAACATCTTAATTATAAAGATTTGAGGCAATAACAAACTTTACTGTCAAGTCCTCTTTTAGATTTTTTTTTCATTCTGTGTCTCATACACAGCTTTTAAACAGTTAGATTTTTAACTTTGCCAGTATTTAGTTATCAGTTATTTAAAAAGTTGTAGGAATACAAATTATATACATAGCATTTTCTTTCATACTTTTTTTTCTTTTACAATGTCTTTGGATTTCCTGTTTAAAGATGGTTATGTAATCGGAACTGTGTTAACTCCAAAAGACATTTCTTGTGATGTCTTTCATTCAAAATAGACAGTACAGCAAGAGGCTCTCTTGATGTGTAAGAGCTTTCATTCCTGTTAATGCTAATAGATGCATTAGAGTGAGTCTTGGTTTGTGAGCGGTTTGGCACTGTGATTTGAAATATTTCTAAAAGCCAGTCCGTTGAAGTGTTTGCATAGCTTGATCCTTACTGGTACTGATCAATGGGCATACAGTTGTAAGGACTAAACTGGAAGTTGCTGCTTTGATTTTTCTCTGACCTTTTTGAAGAAAATGTTCCAGGCTATTGGTGAGCCTGCTAGAAGCATCTCTTCTCTGTTGGAGTTATTATAGAGCTCCAGTCATGGCTCTTTTTGTTGTTTGTTTGGGTTTGGTTTTTTGAACATGTTTCTTTCATAATTAAAAAGACCTTTTGCATGTGTGTCCTTGCCTCATGAAGGATGTCGTTTGTGGATATGATTTACCATTTTTCTGTCACTGGGAAAGCAACTGTTCATCTTAAAAATAGCTTTCTGCTTTTCTTTAGAATTGGCAAAGTAACTTGAATTGGCATTGCTGCAATCTTTTAAGATAAAGATAATGAAATTCTGGAGAGGCTGCAGTACATCGTCAAGCCAGTGGCAAGATACATTTTCTACGCCCTGCACCCCCCTACCACACACACTTTCCACCTGATAGGGCAATCCAGTTTTACTATAGGGTGGCAAACAGTACAGTTTAGTGTGCTACTATGGAAAGATGAGCTCTGTGCTCTCTTGTTCTCTTCAACCATGGTTGTATGTCCTTAATATGTTGCATGTTCTTAAAATAGAAAGGACCAATAAATACATTCAAATTGAGTATAGTAGAATTTTTAGCAGAAAAGCATTACTTAGTGCATGCACACACAAGGTAATTTTAACATGAGCTATAGAACTTAACAGCAGCAATAGCAGAGAGCAACCTGCAGTCTTCATATATCAATACCCATAGTTTCACTGAGCCTGGAGTAAGCTAAAAATTGATAACTGTTTATCTGAATCTCTCTTCAAATTTTTGTATTGGTTTGACTTCATTAGACTCATGCTAGGTTTGGATTTTGCCTTGTTTTTGGTTTTGTTGGAGTTTTTTTATTTATTTTTTTTATTCCAGGTGGAGAAGTATACAGTTTTGGAAAACTGCCCTGGAGAACAGGACCGGAAGAGTTGTGTGCTAATACTCCTGTCTTGGAAAATACTTTGCTTGGACATCATGTTATCACAGTTGCAGCTGGCAGCTTCCATAATGGAGCCGTGACAGAAAGTGGTGTGGTGTTCATGTGGGGGAACAATTCTGCTGGCCAGTGTGCAGTTGCTAATCAGCCGTGTGTGCCAGAGCCACAACCCATCAGTATTTCTGATTCTGAAACCAGCCCTCTCTTATCAGTAAGGATTTTGCAGCTGGCATGTGGAGAGGAGCACACCCTTGCACTATCACTAAGCAGAGAGATATGGGCCTGGGGGAGTGGCTGCCAGCTTGGTCTCATAACAACAACTTTCCCAGTGACAAAGCCACAGAAGGTAGAGCACCTGGCAGGACGCGTTGTGCTCCAGATTGCTTGTGGAGCCTACCACAGTCTTGCTCTGGTACAATGTCTCCCTGTGCAGGAAATGAAGCCTATCCCAGAGAGGTGCAACCATTGCAGTCAACTCCTCATTACCATGACGGACAAGGAAGATCATGTAATCATTTCAGATAGTCACTGTTGCCCACTGGGTGTAGCACTGTCTGATAACCAACCAGAAAACCATGTCTTCTGTCCCTCACTGGAGACCCTAGAAGGAAAAAGTGTAACAGGTAGCCAAAGTGAAGACTGTCAGAAACCTCTTGTGGAAGAACATACACTTGTTGCTTTAGAATCTGATGGAGCAAGTGTGCTTTCCAGCAACAATAGACAGGAAGAAAGTGGAATTTCTAGTCCTGGAAATAGTCTGTTTTCAGACAAAAAAGAAGTGAAAGAGTACTTAATCAGTTTATCAGATCAATCAATAAATGAGAGTCTGAAGAAAAACATCTGCACAGAACCTGAGCAGGTTGGTACCTAGTCACTAGCTCTTAAGTTGCTACAACTTCTCTTGTATATGTGACAATGTTACTCTTTTTTCACAAATGAAAAATTCTATTAGTTTAAGGTAGCTGTGTTGTTCTTGTAGTTTCAACGTGTTTCTTGTCTGTGATTGTTCCTGTGAAAGAGGAAAAAAAAGAGAAAGAGTTTTTGAAAAAGAAAGTTTTTGAGAACGAAAAAAGTGAAAGAGTTTTTGTCCTTCATCTTTGTTCAATTGTAAGCCTTTAAGGCTGTTTGGCCTGGAGAATAGAAGGCTCTGGATTGACCTTATTGCGGCCTTCCAGTTCCTGAAGGATCCTACAGGAACGCTGGGGAGGGACTTTTTATGAGGGCAGGTAGCAATAGGACGAGGGAGAATGGTTTTAAAGTGGAAGAGGGTAGACTTAGACTAGATATTAGGAAGAAACTCTTTACTGTGAGGGTGGTGAGACACTGGCACAGGTTCCCAGGCACGTTGTGAATGCCTCCTCCCTGGAAGTGTTCAAGGCCGGGTTGGACAGGGCTTTGAGCAAGTGGGAGGTGTCCCTACCCATGGCAGGGTGGTTGGAACTGGATGATCTTTAAGGTCCTTTCCAACTCTAGCTATTCTGTGATTCTGTGACAGTGCTATAGTCTCTCTTCTTTGTGGTCCACTGTGCCAGAACCACATAAGCCAGTTGCCCATTCTCTAGCAGTTTTATGATGCGTGAATTTCCTATTTGTTTGGGGCACTAAGCTGGTACTTGTCTAATTTACCTTTAAGGTAAAACTTTATTCTCTGTATGTGGACCAAATCTCTCACAAATCTGTCTAATTTCTCAATCTGTTAAAAATTCTAGATTGCAAGGTAAGACTGTAAAGGTAGCGTTAAAGTGCTGACCAAAAGGCTTCCCATGCTAGTCATAAGGGGTTGCATAAATTTATAAACAGATTGAAAATACATTATTACTACTCTGTTTTGTGTGATGTGGAAAATGGTTCAACAACACTGTGTTGATGCTATAGCAGAATAGTAAAATAATAATTTCTTAATAAGCATCAGAAAATGCTTGATATGAACGTTCAAGAGCTGTTCCCAGCTCTCTGTCAAATACTACATTTTCCACTACTTAAAAAAAAAATCTTACTTGAAGTGAGGCAGGGAAGAAGATCCAACCCAAAAGCTGTTAGACAGAAAACTAATCCAGACTCTTGCAGTGCAATCTGGTACTGTCCTGCTGGATGGTTTATGGCAAAGGTAACGTCTGTAAGAAAAACTGCCACTCTGACCCAATATGCAACATTTATAACAGGATTCTGAAAATTTCTTTTGTCAGTTCAAGTCAGGTTGTGTAGATACCAATTTATTAATTTTTTTAATAGTTACAGTAAGAAATTCTTCACAATGGTTTTCAGTGTCTACTAAATAGTTGATTTTTTTAATCACCTCTGATGGGAGGAAAAAGAAAGTAGTAGTAAAACCAAAAGAAACTGTCCAGTGACGTGGTGATTTAGCAAGTTGTGTTTTCCTATTCTGAGGGAAACTTGTTTCAGAGAAATAAACTTTGTGCGAACACAATTGTCCTTCCTTTTGCTTTTTGCTAATACAAACGCATTCCAGCAGCTGTGGGCCTCTCAGCCTCATGCAAGAACTCCTGCTGTTAGGAAATGACTGAAACACGTAGCTTCGTGCTCCCTTTCTCAACTTCTTGTTCTTGGAATATTTCCAGAGTACTGTTTCCCTCACACAGTTCCAGGAATAAACAAGCCTGGAATTGATTCACTGAATCCTAACACAATTGAGTGTAAGTGTGAAGAGCAGAGATGAGGACTTTAATGTAATGTTTCAGCATTAGTAAAATCCTTTGTTTCTCTTTCCTTTCCTACACAAATCAAGCTTGCTTTTCTGTATTGCTAGGAGTGCCTTTTATGAATAGGAATGAAGTACAAGTAAATAGATCCAATCCTTCAGCCTGATTTCTCACAAAAAAAGAGAAGTCAAAGATTGTTTTCCTTCTGGCAGGATAAAAATGAGCTATAATATTTACATGGTAGGAAATAATATATCAAGTGGGAAAATGGGACTTTGCTGTCTTTATTTTAACATTCAAACTCTTTGGCAAATAGCTTGTGCATTATTTCTTATTTGGTGGGTAAGTTGACTGCTATTGTAGATGATCATGTGCTGATATTAATAATTGCCTTCAGTCAGTTTGTCCCTAGTGTGATTTATTAACTAAGATTTATATGGATACAACAGTAGAGTAAGGGGTCACATAGCCCAGATTTGTCTTAAGATAGACTTTGCAACATTAATCCATGAATCACCTAGTTTGAATAATGAATGTGTGCATCATCATCCTACTGTTATGTGCTGTCTGGTATGATAGTCTTCAATTTTTTTTTTTTCTTTTAGCCTTCTCAAGAAGAACAACTCGGTGCTTGTATCCCTGGCCCTCCAGGTACCAGCGCATCTGCCTTGAACAGCTTGGTGGCCTCTTGTGCATCGGCAGTTGGTGTGAGAGTAGCTGCTACATATGAAGCTGGAGCATTGTCTCTGAAGAAAGTAATGAACTTCTATGGCACACCTTCGAGTGAACCAGGGTCTCAGTCTGGTGGCGGTTCCCCAGGGCCTGAAGCTCTGAAAGACAGTCGAGAAGAGCAGGTCAGACTGGAATCCATGCAGGGGAAGAAGAGTTCCAGTTTAGTAGATATTAGAGAGGAGGAATCTGAAGGAGGGAGTCGAAGACTTTCACTGCCTGGCTTGTTGTCACAAGGTAAAACACATTGGGAAAACCAAGAGGCTGGAGAAGTTATAATAGTGTGGAGGTTTATAACTGAAAATAGAATATATTTATTGAACATAAATCTAATCATCTTCCAAAGGTATTTATGAATTGTAAACTATATCTTAGGACTTAAAGGTGGTGGCAAGGAGTGAAGACTAGGAGATACTGCATGCTAAGAAAACCAAAAGTGTAATGGGTTTAATAATGTTCTTTGTTGGTAAGGTAAGGCAGGCACATCATAGTAGTCTGGGCATCTTATTGCAAAATGATGGCAAACTATTTTTCATGTATGTTACATCGCAGATAAAAATCTGTGTGACCTGTTATCCCTACTGCACTGAGCTGGTTTTGAGCCAGGGACCTAGAAATATTCCAGTTCCCACTGCTTCATATCAAAGTTAATGACCTTCCTCTGTCATAGATTTTAGTGTTGTTAATTGCTTTGAATGGGTGGATACGTGGTTTAGTTCTATATTGATCTTGGATCTGAGGGAAGATTTTAGGAAATATTGAAATCTTTTGTTCACTACAAGGATATATTTTCTTTCAAAACCTACTTTTTAAAATGTATCGTTTGTTTTGCTTCATTTGCCTCAGTATAACAGTTTAGTTCTCATATGCCTGTTATCCTTCAGTAGCTGCTAAGAATTAGTTGGGATCCATCTACTTTTAGCACATATGTTACTTCTGTGTATCTAAGCTATCTTCTTACATGTCAGCCTTTGCTGTCAAATGTAAGACCTCTTTAGAAAGTCTTGATCAGTTATCTCAAATGTTACTGTTACTGTGCAACGCACAGTCTGAGTGATATATTTACCTAAAACAATGAGCAATTTTTCTGTCTCTTGGCCTGTTTTCAGTTTCTCCGAGGCTCTTACGGAAGGTAGGCCGGGCAAAAATGAGGACTGTAGCTTTGACTCCAACTTACAGTGGTGAGGCTGATGCTCTTCTACCATCTCTAAGAACGGAGGTATGGAGCTGGGGAAAGGGGAAGGAAGGACAGCTAGGACATGGCGATGTTCTGCCAAGGTGAGATTTCTTAGATAAATGTTTTTTAGTAGATGATTAGGAAATTTTGAGTATTCAGCTTTCTCAAATTCTCAAATTCAGTTAATTGCCTTGCATCGTGTTCTTGTTCTTCTGTATTGTGACCTAAGTTCCTCCAAGTAACATGTTTTGTACAGTATAGTTACTGAGTATCAATCAGTTATGACTTTTCCCCCTTGTAATCACTAGGAGTTTTGGTGATATTTTGACTTTGTCCAAACTGGGGTGAGGTTTATTGTTGACTTCTACCCTTCGTGACCTTTTTGACTAAGCTGGTTTAATGACAAAAGACTATACGTATGCTTATTTTCCGATTTTGTTTTTGGGAAAAAGTAAAACTTGGAATTTATTTTTGTCTTAAGAATACCTCTGATAATATCTTTCTTTTCCCTCTGCCCTCTCTTCCTTCTCCCTGGGTTCTGGGGACTGACAGGCTTCAGCCTCTATGTGTGAAAAGCCTAGACGGTAAAGAAGTGATTCACCTCTCTGCTGGTGGCCATCATTCCTTAGCACTTACTGCCAAATCCCAGGTACAATTATAATTTATTACTTACCATGTTTGATGTTTTCTAGATTTTTGTTCCTTTTTCTTCTAAACCTTTGTTTCTGTTTGTGGGAGGCAGCTTGGAAGCAGTGTGGAATTTTAATTCTATTTCTGCCAAAGTTCTGCACATAACATCCGCACTGTGTTTAAAGATTGCAGTGACTTGGTTTGGTACATTCCATTTCTGAACGTGAGGAGGCAATTGGAGAATATAGGAAGACAGTGGAAATTAGAGAACTGCTTCTTGGTACATGAATCTTATACCCTTGATTTGTGTGTGTTTGCACACTTGGTATGTTGTACTACTACAGTTCAGTATGTGTCCATGTATATAAACTTACATTCTTATGTTTAGCTGTGTTTCTTACAGGTGTATTCATGGGGCAGTAATATCTCTGGCCAGCTTGGTCACTTGAACTCCCCGACAACAGTCCCTCGTCTTGCAAAGGTACTTCGTTTTCTGTATTTTTTTTTTCTTTCAGCTTAGGGTCTCTTCTGATACAAATGAGTGCAAAGTAACTTCTAAAAACTGACCTTATTTATGGGCCTGTGTGCTATATATAATAATAGAGCCTTTGGTGTCTCTGGCTTATACTGTGAATACAATCTGTAGATGAGCTTGTGAAAATCTATCCAAGAAATCCTTTACACATACTTCCACTGTTTTTTGACCACATTGAAGTTCTAAAACTGAGAAATGTGTCTGGTTGTGTATCTCATCAAATTTTACTTCATCCTTAGATTTGGGTTCTCTGAGACTGACTTTCAAATACTGAGGAATACTGTTTTTATTCTAAATATTCTTTTGGCATTTTTAGCTTTGCTAGACCATGACCATATTTGTTGATCATTTCTGTATTGCTAGAGCTGGTTTGGCAGTGGGTTTTATGTTTGTTTTGAAATTTTTGTCACATTGAGTGAGTAGCCAAGTAATGATTTTGGGTTAGACCAGAACCTTGCCTGTGTTTTCTGGTTCTTGTCTTAATGGGAAACTAGCTGCAGAGTTTTCCTCCGTTTACCTTATGTAAATTAATGGACAGCATGTTAGCTGTCCCAAATTTATAGGTTTCCCAGTTAAATGTAGAGGGAGAATAGTGTTTCAACTTTCATCAAGCTCACCTGATGCCCATTTAAAAGTAAAACATTTTCATAATTTAAGGGAAAAAAATCAGTCATTAGAAAGAAGTCTGGAAAGAAAGATAATTTTTAGTATACAGGCAAGAAATGGTAATTGTTATGAGATGCTGAAGTTGAAAAATTACCAGTTATTGCATTACTTTTTCTTGGCAGGTGTATTGCATGCATATGTGGCTAGAAGAGTTAAGTATTCTTCTTCCAGCTTCGGGTGGTGATTTCTAATGTCTTTTCCTTCCCTGTGAATTTCAGGTGTGTGGTGACGGTATTTGGAGTACAGCAGCAGGACTAGACTATTCCCTTTTCTTAGCAGATGAGGAGGATTTCCAACCTGGATTATATTACAGTGGCCAGGAGACAGCAACAGAAAATAGTTTGTATGAAAATAGCTGTACTAAGAGTCCGGTTTTGCTACTATCCTGTAGTAAGGTGGGTGGTGTTTCCTTTAAGTTAGTGTAAATTGTACTGATGCTTTTTGAAAATAGCACAGTGCTGGTTGTTCAACTAGCGTTAAGGCTGTAAGTCAAGTGACTGGTTCCTACCAGTCAAATCAGGAGCACAGCTTATGGAGGGCAGAGAGGAGGCCTAAGTAGTATTGTTCTCTTCCCCTATTCCCCCTGGTTTTTGTTTTTTCCTCCTGTTTGAGGGACAAGGAGGTGCTTCCAGTGTGTCTAATACATTTTCTTCAATGTGTGCATGTTGCAGAAGTGCCCCTTACACTGTGCTCTGTGTTCACCTCAGTCTTCATGTGGTTATTCTTCACTACTATTGCTCTTCATTTTCCTGTTTTTCAACTGATTGAGGGCACTATCTGCTCTTTTCCATTCTTCCTATTCTTCTTCCTGTGGATTTTGTTTGTGAGTGGGCAGAAGGTCCCTCTGAGTTCTGCACCATCTCCTTCCCTCACTCTCCCTTTATCGTGCATGTAAAGCCACCAAAATGTGCATTTGCCTGTTCATAGGAGAGAGGAGGAGTCCCTGTGGAATTTCCTTTGTGAAGCTGCATCTCATATCTGCCTTGAAGTTGGCATGAAGTGGGGGAGTGTGTACTCTCAATGCAGGTCCTCTTCCAAGTTGTGTGTATGATTTCAGACCTACTTGAGTTTAAGGGTAACAAACAGGAGATGGTGACAATAGAAAGCAGCTCTTTGTCTCAGCTCTTTTGGGTCTCGTTACTTCCCTAGATTGAGCAGCATAGCAGTTGGAGAGGGGTTTTGTGGAGGGACAGGGATTTAGACGCTGGGTCCATGCATACGCATGTGCATGTGTGGGCACAGACACACACTCTTGTCTTCCTTCTATAATGTTGTTGCTAGCCATTCTCTTTGCTTCTCTTGTGGGGTGACTTGTAGACTCTTGTATATCAGAACTGGCCTGTGGGTTGCTGGCTGAGCAACTCTGTCTCAGTGTTTCTAAGGAATCCTTTCTTGAACAACAAAGGAAATAAAAGTATAACTCAATCACTGAATTACTTTATGGTATTGTTTAGGAACTGGAATTACTGAGAAGCCATGGTGCATCAGTGGCACTCGTGCTGACCTTAGAGGAGAATTTTGCTTCCCACTACTGTGGAAAACAAATACCTACTAATACCACCATGATATGGTTGTATGAGTCACCTTGAAAGACAGTCTATTTGTTGTCTTCTAGGCTTTGTCAGTACCAGGAAAATGAATAGCATTGACTATAAATGTTTCTTATACTTTTATCATTCTTGTATTAAGCCAGTATTGAATGTATTGTTGTTGCTATAGGTAATACTTAGTGTCACTTAGTGCTCCTAAAGATATGCCTGATTTTGTGTTGCCCTATTTTTTAATTGGAGTGTAAAAAGACAAACATTAAAGCTGCATTTTTTTCTTTCCTCTTTTTCATCTTTCAGATAGGGTACATAAGCAATGTGATAGCTGGTGGTGACAACTGTTTGATCTTAGTAGACAAGAACGTAATGGGATATATTGCCAGTTTGCATGAGTTGGCTTCTACTGAGAGAAGGTTTTATTTCAAACTGAGCGAGATCAAATCTCAGGTTCTTAGACCTCTTTTAGGTCTAGGTAAGAACTTGTTTTAGTGTTTTCTTTGATATTAATTCGCCTGTGTTCCACAACTTATTTCTTTATGCAAAATTTAAAAATAATTATGTATTTTTAAGATAAAGCTAAGTTCTTACTCTTCTCTCCTGTTCAGATAAAGTCGTGAAATACAACTGCATTATATTCGTAGTATTTGTACTTTCCTGACTGTTTCACCTGAAATAACTTATTGTCTGAGCTGTATTTAGTCTAAAATTGTTAAATCCATGACTCAGTAATGTAGCCATGAGATTAAATTGCCAGGAAAACATCTAAACAGCATCTTGTGATAATTCTCTTTATTAATGGGTGCTGCTCTTTCGTAAGGTGAGCTAAATTATTTTCTGGTCTGTTACAGATAATTTGGGCAATGCAAATACAATCCAGTTGTTGCAGGAAATGGCAAGCAGGTTCAGCAAGCTATGCTATCTCATTGGTCAACATGGAGCTTCTTTAAGTAGCTTTCTTCATGGAGTGAAAGAAGCCAGGAGCTTGGCCATCCTGAAGCATTCCAGTCTCTTTTTGGATAGTTACACTGAGCAAGTATCCAATTATCTCTCATCTTGAGTCTCTGCAGGCTTAATCTACTGACCACAGCAAGTCCTGAGTTAGGGGAAACTAGATCATAAAGAAAGCCACATAAGTAACTGCTGTGCAAATTGAGTTCTTGCAGCTGAAAATGTATGTAGAGTTTTACACAACCTAATTCATTTTGTAGTGAGCTATATATTTCAAAGTCTCTACCAATGGAGCACACTGGAAAGCTTCAGCTTCCCTAATGTAAATCTGTGTACAAACTCTTCTTTGGTTGCTGCATATATACCTGTAAAAAGTGACCTGTTCGTTAGTTAATAGTAAGGATCTTGTAATATAATGCAATAGAGTTGCCATGGCTAGGCTAATAAGTAAAGCTACCTTTGGGAGTTTATTGTGGTTATGCAATGCCTTTACAATAGTCATTAACTAAAAATTGTCTCCCAGAGCTCCTGGTATCTGCTAAATAGCTATCATTGCCTTTCACCTGAAAGACAGCTGCTTTAGTGCTCAGAATGAAGTCTGAATTATCCTGGTTATTATTATGAAGTTTAATGCTTCTGGGAGAGGAAGTCTATGCAGTCACACTGTTTGCTGTCTTTCTTCTCAGTAATTTCTGTAGTTGCTGGATAATTTCATCCAAATGTAGCAGAAATCTTATTATACTTGTACCTACAGGATTATGTGAAAAACACTGGCTTGACAGAGGAGAGAGTCTTAAACTGTCCTCTCTGCATGTAGTCTGGTTACCAGATTTCTGAAAATCTCTAAGGAAACAAAATTTCAAGATCATCAGCTTTAGTTGTTACACAGTACCATTTGGAATGTGCAGCTAGTTGCACTTTTTTCTAACACAAGCACAGTAGTTACCATCTTACTGGGTCAGTGATAAACTTACGCCGTATCACCCTAGAAGCAGCTTTCTTCTACAGTTATGAAATGGATTGTCATAATTGTAAATACATATTTTCTTACGTAGTCTTTGACTTCAGTTTTTCTTGTAACCTGAATTTTCAGAATTGGTTGTCATTACTCAGATTAAAAGGATTTCTTAATTCATCTTTCCTGTCAAAGACTGAAATACCTAATTTATTTTCTCGTTGTTACTGCCTGCCTTCTGCTCTCCCCTTTTGCTTTCTAATGCTTTACATGTTTTTCTATGTATGGCATCAGAACCTATGAATGCTCCTCAGCATAGTGCCTTGAGCATCTTCCAAGGATCCATCAGGCAACACACGTCTTATCTGTTAATTGGGCTAAGCTGAGACCTCTCCCCTTGGAGAAAGGTGGTTGTTGGTGGTTTTTTTAAATGGTTTTCTTTTTTGGTCAGGGAGAAGTGAAAGGAGAATGATGTGAATAGCAGGAAAACAGAAATTCTCGCCTTGACGTTTCCATCTTGAATATAATTAGAAGGTAGCAGTGTTAAGCTGTTGAGGAAACAAAAAAAATTAGTTTTGTGAAGTAAACCCTCTGCATTGTGCTAATGGCAGGAGAAATGTGGAATGTTCTGTCCTCCATGTGGAAGTGTTTCAGTAACACTGAGTTTTCAGTATTTTTCTCATGTGCCTAGATTACTTGTATAGTAAAAGGTATTACAAATCTAACCAATAAACTGTTGGAAGTTACAACAACAGTTGCTATTTCCAGGGATGTTCTTATTTTGTAACTGAAGCTCTTTTTCTTTCCCATTTTAGGTATTGTACTTCAGTAACAAACTTCCTGGTAATGGGAGGATTTATGCTTCTTGCAAAGCCAGCACTGTAAGCAAACCTTTACTGTTTTCTGAAGTTTTTGATTGACTAGCAAAGATCTGAACTTTAAAGAATTGCGTGTCCATGTGTGTAGTAATGAGCATGCAGAGACTTGGTTTCAGCTTCCTTGAATACACCAAGTCCTTTTCCATCAGATAAAGAAAAAGTTACTTCCTCTCAGCTGTGATTAAAAGCTTAGGTTAAAATGCTGCTGAATGAGTTTAGTTACTTTACCTTGAAGGTGGAGGAAAGAGGAAAAAAAGTATAAACTATTGTAAATTCCTTGAAAGAAACATAAATAGATTTCAGATTTTTTTTTTGAAAGCTTAGTATTGAGGTTAAATTTTCATCATCTACTGAGGGTTTGTTCGTGTTTTAATCTTTTAAATGTCGCTGTCAAGAAAATACAGAAGAGCAAACTTTTTTCTTTAAGGATTAGTAAGAGTAGATAATATGAATTCACTTCTGTTTGTATTCTTAAGTTTATGGAAGCACTTTAAAATGATGCAGTAATAATGCTACTGCTTCTGTAACTTCTCTGCCTCTCAAGGTTTCTTTATTTTATGCATAGATGCTCTTAAATATGAGGAAGGAATTGCACCTTAGGGACCGAGACATTATATTTGAACTTTATAGATTGTAAAGTAAAGCCTTTTTCTCAGTTCAATAGTATTTTTGCCTAGGAAATGAAGTAATGACACTGTACATCTTTCACTCTAGTGCTGTGAAGGATTTGTTGCGGTGAGTGTTTGTTGTTTGGTTTTTTTTAATTCTGAGGAATTGCCAGCCTTCCTTCCTTCCCAAATTCTGCAGTCTAGGAGTAATTCTGTTACAGCTGTTTATGGAGCACTCTAAATGTAGTGTAAATGATGGTATTGGAAGTTCTTTGGAACACCAGTGTACCTAATGTGAAGAATCTTCTGCACCTGAGGACCAGTGCCAAAGACTAAATACAAAATCCCACTCTAGAGACACACCGAGCATCTTTCTGCATTGGTCAAGATTTTTAGAGTGATTTACAGGACATCTTAGTTTAAGTGTAAGCTTGTTTATAATTACTGGATGCTGAAATTACCTATACTGAGTTCTTCACATCAGTTGTCACTGTCAGGTTTCACAGCTTCTCCTACTGCAGCCAGGGTCTCATGACAACAATAAGAATTTTCCAGGTTCTTAAACTTGACGAAGGAGATGTCTTAGAAGCTTAGTCCTACTGCTTGCAATGGGAAGTCAAGAATATCTTTGCTGATAATGATATATTTCTGCCTCCTACCTGAAGGGATACTGTCTTAGTCAATGGTTAATGATGTTACCTTGTCTTTTATAGATATTCTGCAATAGGAATGCATTAGAAGTAGCCCCAACTTAAAAAAACAAAACCACAACAACAACAATAAAAAAGCAAAAAAAAACCCTCACAAAAAACCCAAAAAAACCCACCTAGCTTCAGAAGAAGTCTCCATTGTTGGCAGGTTTTTGAGCATTTTCTTTGGAAGAGGAGACAAGCTATATTCAGTGTTATGAATCTGTTATTATTTGACACTTTTCTACAGAGAGACCACTTATGTGAGGATCTTGAAGCACTTCAAAAATGCCAGCCAGCCAGATGATTAAATTTAAAAATTGATAAATATGATCGTCTCTCTAATGAAGAATTTATTCCTAAGGCTTGTTGAACAAACGAATTCTTAAATACCATTAGCAGATCTAGACAATGAATGTTATTTTGATGTGTGAAATGGCATCTTACTAATCATGTAGAGTTCTTAGGGACCCTGCTGTGCAATTCTCTGATCTGTTTTGCTGTCTCTGGGCCCTGCTTTCTCAGCCTCACCTGATTCTTGCAGCTTGTGGTTTAAATTCTTCCCAGCTGGATATGTTTTAATGCAGATGCGTCATTTGTGTCAGCACATTTGAGCACACAGACGTGGTGAAGGAGAGGGAAAAGTAGGTTTGTCTTCCTTTTAATGAAGAAATCCTAGTTTGTGTGCTAATGCATTGTCTTCAGAATCATTTCCCTCTTCTTCTCTGAACTAGATTAGTTCTCCCTCTTGGAAATCAGACTGAGGATTGAACAGATTTCCTGCCTTTCTTTGAGGTAGGATGTAATTTTTCTAGTTAAGGGAAAAAACCGGTCAGTTGCCTTGAACAGCAGGGGTGGGGAAGAGATTATTTGGATATATTTAGGGAAGTGCACTGGAGCAAAGTTAAGATTCTTTCAGGCTGTCTTGTATGAATCACCAGTGTTAGAAACATACTACTCTAGCAGTAATGGGGAAGTCATTCCACCTGTTAGCTCTTCTACTAATAAAGTGTTAAAGGGGAAAAAGGCAATTAGTTACTCTCCAAGTGGAGCAACTTAGTCAACTTTCTTCGACTAGTTTAATGACTGAGTATGTGAGAGCGCAAGTAAAAATGTCCTGTGTTGTAGTTAGAGCTACGTGTCTGTATCACTGTACTTCCTTAAACTAAACTGGGAATAGCTTAATGAGCAGCATGCATTTGCCTTTATCATTTTTATTGGTTTCTGATAATCCAAAAAGGGACTTTCGGAGCTCATTTATATAAAACATCACTGATATCTTGCTGTCTCTTTTTCTTCTCTCCTCCCTCTGTTCCCCAATGGTCCCATCATTTAGAGACTTCTTGAGTAAAAACCAGGAGCTGTTACAGAAACTGGCTGAGAAGAATGAAGAAAACCTCCAGCTAGTGGAAGTTCTGAATGCTCTGTTTTTCATGCCATTTGGACGACTTCATAATTATGCTAGAACTTTGCTAAAGCTTGCTACGTGTTTTGAAGTGGTGAGCTGGCTTTGTTATCTATATCTGAATAAATACACGTGTGAAACTTATGGCTTGGAAGTAACTGTGTGAAGCAAATGCCAGCTAATTAGAAATAGCTTAGTCCTCAGAGAAGCTACCTAGGACATATATTTGCTGCAGGGAAGATCATGCTAATTTATTTGCACAATCTTATACCACACCTGCACAGACCATGTGACAGGTAGAAACTTGTTACCCTGCCAGAACTTACTTGTGTGCCTGAGTGCTTAATTGCAAGCTTGTTATTTTGATGCTTGCGTGTTATACTCTACTAAAAATACTGCATACTACTAGCTAGACTTTTACCACCCATTTAGATGTATTTAATTGCATTCTTTTGAGATAAAAGATGACTAAACAGGAACAATAACTACTTGTGCATTTATTTCAATGTAGTCATTTAAAGTATTCCTCCTGCAATTATGAGCACTACTGCTACAGCTTGTTAAGCTGTGAGAAGGTGGATCATGTAATTGTGTATTAATCATTCTCCTCTTAAAGTTCATGGAACTTTGGTGATTTTAAAAACTCCTAGCACACCAACAGAACAAGTGACCAAGAAAATAACTTAGCCTCCACTGTTACTTTAGTAACCAGACTATTGTTGTCTGGTTACCACGACTATGTCATCCATTTGGCATTGATTTAATAAAATGAGCAGTTGTATTGCACCTTGGTTAGTGTTGTTGGCACAGGTGTTCAGAAACACTCTCAGGTCTGTCTTCCCTTGTGCCCTATAGGCATCTCCAGAATACCAGAAGCTACAGGATTCGAGTTCCTGTTATGAGAGCCTTGCTGTCCATCTTAGCAGAAAAAGGAAAGAAGCAGAATACACCCTGGGCTTCTGGAAGACTTTTCCTGGGAAAATGACGGTATAATGACAATTGTCAGTCCATTAGCAGCTTGAATCTCTTGCTGTTAATATTATACCTGGTGTCTGTTACTGATGCTACTGTCCCAATTGCATTTCTCATTTTTCTAAGTTGTCTTGCTGTAGTACTCTTAACTTTAGAAAGGTTGGGTCATTACTGTGAGAGGCAAGTAGCACTGATCTTAAGTCACAATAAGTGAGAAGTAAGCTTCTGTAATTCTGTTTTTTAACTCTACCTGTAGGATTCCTTGCGGAAGCCAGAACGTCGTTTAATCTGTGAAAGCAGCAATCGGGGGTTGTCCCTACAGCATGCTGGAAGATTCTCTGTAAACTGGTTCATCCTCTTTAATGATGCTCTTGTACATGCTCAGGTAAGCCAGCTTGTATGCAGGAACAAAATCTTTTCTCTGCTTCAAACAACGTGGCATAGCTTTCATATAGTGAGGATAAGTTTTTTGCACCATTCATTGCAATGTTGCTCGAACACTTAAAAGTGATAGTCTTTTCATTTTTACAAATAGATTTGAAATTATGGGGTTTTTTTTAATGTTAGGTTGCTGTTGCCTTGTGGCAGGCATGGCTTCTGTTGGCTGTCTCTTGGAGCAGAGTGCATATAAGGAGTCTGTGATGCTCAGTTTTCCTTAGTCCTCAAAGCAAAAAAAAAACTGTTCAGAAAAAACATTAGGCAGGGGTGTAATGTATCAGCACCTGCTGAAGTTTCCCTTCTTATCTTTGCTTACAGTTTTCAACGCACCATATTTTTCCCCTGTCCACACTGTGGGTAGAAGCTCTTTCAGAAGAAGCTGGTAATGTGTGAGTATTCTTGCTTGTGATGCTGAAATAGTCAGATTTCTTGGGAGGGAAGATGAGCATTTTGTAACCAATTATTTTAAAATAGGAGCAGAATAGGCCGCATTAAATCATGTCTACCTCTCTTTCTTATTTCAGATAACTTGCTGTATTTCTGTGTCTTTAAAAAAAAAGTTATATAAACATCAAAAAGAATAAGGTAGTCAAGAAGAAAGCAAGTAGTCTTTGCTGCTGCTTTACACTGCTGACTTAATATTAAAGTGAAGGCTAGCTGGGATGGGGGAGAGAAGATAAAATATTCATGATCTAAGAAACTTTGCCTTTTTCAGGATGAAATTTCACTAGACTAAAATATTTCTTCCTTCCCCATGCCCGACCCCCCCCCATGTAGGAATGGATTGAAGATTACAACACCAGAAGAACAGTTTGTTCTTGTTTCTTCAACACCACAGGAAAAGGTAGGCATATCTACAATTTTTGCATGGCTTCAGTGATATGAGTAAGTTGGGTTTTTCCCTCTCTTACTGTGAAACCAAACTAGGAGAAGTATTGCCTAAGTATTCACTAAGAGTGAAGTCTTTCTACAACTTGCTATGCAGGTTGACTGTACATTGTGCTTGACTGTAGCAGTGTTCCAGTTTGCAGCACTGTACTGAGGAGTTCAAGGGAGATTATTTTGGTTGCTGTAAAGGTGAGATTCAATGCAAAAACAGATGTTAGCTAAATTCTGTTATGAAACACTTTCTGTTTCAGACCAAGTGGCTGAGGGCCATAAGCCAAGCTGTGGATCAGGCCCTTAAAGGGACTTCTGACCTAATTCTGTATGGAGCTGGTGGGAATGTGTCAAGACAGGAACCTCCTATTTCTCGCAGTGCCAAATACACCTTCTATAAGGACCCTAGATTTAAGGATGCTGTCTATGATGGGAGATGGCTTTCAGGAAAACCTCATGGCAGGTAAAAGCATTTGAGCATAACAGTTAAAAATGAAATGAAATGAAGTAGTTGCTGTATCAATAGGTAGGCTTACTCACAGGAGTAATTTGGGAAGTGTGAAGTGAACTGATTATCATATACACATATATGGCTTTGTATTTTTTCCAGAGGGATCCTGAAGTGGGCAGATGGAAGAATGTACTCTGGGACTTTCCGGACTGGGCTGGAGGATGGGTAAGATCCTCTCACTACTTATGGAACTAGAGGGCAAGAAATACCTTTTGTTGTAGGAGGTAATAACAAAAAACCTTTTAATTAAAGGTTTTGCCATGAATCATACTGACTCAGGGTTGTGTATGTTAACAAGATATAACTATCTGATGATAAATAGATAATATCTCATTTATCCAGAGGTATGCTAGTAATCTTCACAACAGATTCTGCAAATGTGTGATTAAAAACTTGCTCTTTCATAAAAACTGAAACAAGTTGTGGTAATCAGCTGTAGGATGGAGGAAGGAAATGGTAAAACATCCAAGGAGAGAGAACGGGTGGGTGTAAATTCCAAAGCAGAGGAAACAAATGGAAAAGTCTGAAGTCAACTTTTTGTTGTATAAGTAACTATTAATTTTCTGTGTTGCAATATTCTTTGAAAAGTTCTTGGGTTTGTTTTCAATCCTTCTAGAAAATGCAGTGCCTTTCATACAGTGTGGCGGTGCATCTTCTCTGGTGTTTTCCTTGCTGTATTCCTGGTAGAGCAAGGGTTTGATAATTCTGAAAGGAGACAAAATCTTGAATTGAGACTTCAGGGTTTGGATGATGAAAACAAAACTAAGAGTATGTAATCCTGATGAGTAAGATGACTAGTGCAGAGGAATTTGAAAATAGGATGAGCAGAAGTCCTGGACATTATCAAGTTATCTGGTGAAACAAATTAGACCACCTGAAAGTAACTTAATTATTTGTTATATAGCTTTGAATTAATCTATGCATTTCATTGCTAAGAATCTGCTCAGGGCACTATTGAGGCCAAGAGATTAAGTTCTTTCCAAAGGCATTTTTATATGAATCTCATGAGCAGACATGACTGTACTGGGCAGGGTAAAAATATGAGTATTGGCTGTCAGATGTATTCTCAAAGTATTGAGTTGGAGGGGAAATTGAAGTGCGGTCTGGCTGCAGACAGCTGTTTAAAATGCACCTTAGCTATTGGTATAAAACCAGAGCTTTGGTCATTTATAACTAATAGTAAATGTAACTAACCCTGGTGATTTTAGGGTTGTTGCAGATGGAAATACTGCAAACAAATCCCTACCAGAAATGAGTGGATTGGTATTTAGCTGTAACTGCTAGGATTATCAAATGCATATATCAGTATTTCAACATGCATGCTCTAGTCTCAGCAGCTAACAGTAGTAATGCTCTCAGGAGAACCTTTGTAACTGGGTTTTAGTCTCAGAAGATTAAAATCAATAAACAAAGTTGGATGTCTCTTTTCAGGCATGCTGAAATTGTGAACAATTCTGTGCCACTGTTTGAGCATAATTGGAAGCTAGCATCTTTTTAAATTTTAGGGGTTTTTTGTTTGCTTGGTTTTTTTTTTTAATATTCTCTGTAACAATATATGTTCTCATGTTTCCCTGGAATAAAAATGTGCTTGATTTATCAAGACCTGAAGAAGTCATCAAAAGGGTAGAAGCAGTCTTAGAATGTGAGAAGACTTGTGGCCTTTAGAAAGTTGAGAAAAGTGCTGCGGTGTGGTAGAGAGTGGGATACTTATAACATGCCACAGTCAAACAGGAGAAAAGCAGTACGGGCTAAACTGACCTAGTGATGCTGGAATTCCTGCTTTCTCTTTGAAAAAAATAAATATCTGTATCTTCTGCTGTAGCTGAAGAGATGCACTAAAAATCATATAGAGCATTCTGATTTTAGAATGGATTTGTGGCATCTGTTCCTGTTTTTAATGAAATCTCTTAGCATTATATCTGCTTGTGTTCCATTTTCCTGCGGTGACAGGTATGGTGAATACAGAGTGCCAAACAAAGCATTGAACAAGGATGACCATTACGTGGGGTACTGGAAGGAAGGCAAAATGTGCGGGCATGGAGTCTACAGGTAACATATGTAGCACTTGTGTTGCTGTCATTGGAGAAAGGAGAGCAAGGCTGATGGTCTGGCAAACTGCTTGCCAAGCCTCTCTGAATGTAGCCTTCTTGTTACATTTCAGACCTGTGATCATAGTTAACTCTGCTTATTTTCTGCTTCGCTTTTGGTAGATTGCTCAATGCATATTTGTACAGTGTTCTATTATTAGTATTTATTCTAATGTGGCTACCACCTTTCAATAATAGATGATTCTTTTGTCTGAGAGATAAAATATGAACTCTAATGGCCTTGCTTGGGAGAGAGTGGCTTTAAAACAACAAAGCTTCGAAAGACTTGTACCGAAGGCTCACTTTTATCCTAAATACACTTACTATAGTTCCTGCTCGGTGTGGCTGTAATGTAATTCCTAGAAGGAAAAAGTGAGGGTTGATCTTTTCAGGATGGTGGGGTGGGAACCCAACAAAAACCCATCAAAAAAAACCCAACCAAAAAACCCCCTCAAAACAACCAACTAACCAAAACAAAACAAAACAAAACCAAAACAAAAAACTCCACCAAAACCAACAACAAACCAAAACCAAAAGAGAAGTAGATTATAGGAATCTTTCTTATTCTGTTTTTCATTATAGCTATGCTACTGGTGAGGTGTACGAAGGATGTTTTCAGGATAATATGCGTCACGGGCATGGCCTGCTACGCAGTGGGAAGCTGACCTCTTCCTCTCCCAGTATGTTCATTGGACAGTGGACAATGGATAAGAAGAGTGGTTATGGAGTTTTTGATGATATTACAAGGTAATGCTTCAGTTCCACAAATCCGTAAACACTGATATGATGTACAGTTGTAAAGAGTAGGAAAGGATTTGCTTTGTTAGTAGCAGTAGTGGTGAGTGTGTCTTTTGTTGTTGGGTTTTTTAGTTTTTTTTTCCTCTTTATACTAGGCTTTCTGGGTTGATTATCTAAGGAACTGGGTCTAGAGACTGCTTTTTGGTGCTGCTTCTGGGGTAAATGTGGTGGGTTTTATTTTGCTCTGGTTTTTTGGGTTTCTTTTTTTTTTTTCCTCCCTTGCTTTCCTATCATAGTACTGCCTGAAAACTAGCACTGAATGTGGTATCTTATTAAGGTATCTTCTTGTGCGAGTGCTGAAAGTTTGAGGAATGTCACATGAAGAGTATTCTTCATCTCAGACCTGTAAGGCTGAGTTGTTCGGTGGTTGGATATACAGGACTAAGTACACTTCAGCTTGTGCTCAGGTTTTCCATTGACTTCTTTTGTCAATGAAGCAGCTGGAAGATACTTTCTATCAGGGTAGATGAGTGAATTGATGGTTTTAGAAACAGAATTGCACTAAGTATGTGCACTAAATAAATCCCATCTGAGCACAGATCAATATAGTCTGTTTTTTAAGTCACTAATTTAACGCTGTCTTTTCCTGAAAAGTGCTTTTGGTGAGAGCCGAAGACAACTGGCTTTGGTTTAACTGAACTGAAAGCTCACTTAAAAAGCAGAGTAGTAAAAAGACTGGAAGTGAAGAGAATGTGTGGGAACGTGTATATTTTTCTGAAATGAATGTGGGTAATTTGTAATGTGAGTTGTGAAAGGAAGTTCATTACAGTTTATTTCTGTCAAAAAGAGTCTCTTTATGATGCTAGTGAAACTAGATTGACAGACCTGAA
The DNA here is from genome assembly GCF_000695765.1 of Mesitornis unicolor. NCBI lineage: Eukaryota > Metazoa > Chordata > Aves > Mesitornithiformes > Mesitornithidae > Mesitornis > Mesitornis unicolor. The sequence continues at coordinate 29,461 of NW_010179268.1, forward strand.
ACAAATGCTGTATGACTTTCTGTAATGGTCAAATATCACAGTAAATCTAAAAGGAGAGAAATGTGCTACCTAGAATGTATTTTTCCTACTTCATTTTTCTTCAGAGGAGAAAAGTATATGGGAATGTGGCAAGATGATCTTTGCCAAGGCAATGGTGTTGTGGTTACTCAGTTTGGACTGTATTATGAAGGAGCCTTCAGCACCAACAAAATGATGGTGAGTCGGACACCAGAATCTGTGCTATAGTGGTTTTTCCGAAGTGTAGTGTGGTTTTCTGGGATAGATGAGTGTATGTTAGGCTGTGTAAACCTTTTTGTTCTAACCTTCTGTTGTCCTGGCTTTTAAAACTGTCTTTATATTCGCTGCTCTCTTTTACCTAGGACTACTTCAGAAACTACTTTAAAAAAAAAATTGTTACAAATTAGTAACAGATTTTTCAGTATTTCTTTAGATCTGGTCTTTTGTTGTAATTACTGCTTTGTGTTCTTTATGATTCTCTTTATAGGGGACTGGAATTCTGCTTTCTGAGGATGATACAGTCTATGAGGGGGAATTTTCAGATAACTGGACTCTGAGTGGAAAGGTTGGTATTACAGTTGTCACTTGTAAACGGTTACCATTGTGGAGGGGAAGTCTCTTTCCTTGTAATTTGGTTCCCAATTTTGGTTCCATTTTTTTATCTTCTCCCAAGGGAACACTGACCTTGCCAAATGGAGATTATATTGAAGGTCTCTTCAGTGGAGAATGGGGATCTGGGATAAAAATCACAGGAACCTACTTCAAGCCTAGCTTGTATGAGAATGAGAAGGACAAACCTAAAGCATTGTGAGTGTTGAATAATAAATATTTTATTATATGGTTCAATGATATTTCAGAACATAACTGTTGCCTTTTTTCCAAAGGCTAGCTAAAATATTTTTTCCCAAATAAATGGTGAGATTTTTGAAAATGTTTCTCCTTTTTTTAATTCGGTTTCCTCCGGCTTAGCAAATAAGATAAAAATCTTCTTTATAGCTGTTTTGCTTTAATTACTACTTGAATACGCAAGTAACTGCATGACATTACAAGATAGCTGACATGCTGCTACTGTTCTGTAGCAGTCTCAGATTTTTTTTCTCTATCTGAACTGACTGTTATAACCTGAGTTCCCAGCTGCTGACTTCTGAGGTACTGAGAATGACTTAGTTAATCAAATGTAACTTAGTCTATCACAGACCTCTCTGCCTTCTGCCAGTTATTCTATGGGTAAATTAATTCATTTAGTATGTCATTTAATAATGCCAGTGGGGATACATTTGGACAGAATTAGCTAGTTACTACACCTCGTCCAAACAGTGCATAAGAGAATAGTAGAAAAATCTGCTCAATTACAGAAGAGCATTTTAACACCTTGGCAAAGATAATTTTGAGAAGTATCCATATAACCCTATGTTGTGGTTTTAACCCTTGCCAGCAACTTGGCCCCACACAACTGCTCACTCATTCTTCCCTGGTAGGATGTAAGTAAACATGAGAAAGCTCATGGGCTGAGATAAAGACAATTTAACTGCCAAGGCAAAAGCCACACACACAAGCAAAGCAAAACAAGGAATTCATTCACTATTTTCCCATTGGCCAGCAGCTGTTCATCCATCTCCAGGAGAGCAGAGCTTCTTCATGTTTAACAGTTACTTGGGAAGACAAACACCATCACCCTTTCGTTCTGCTTTCCCAGCTTTATATGCTGAGTGTGACATCGTATGGTATGGGATATCCCCTTTGTCAGTTGGAGTCATCTGTCCCAGCTGTGTCCCCTCCCAACCCCTTGTGTACCTCAAGCCAGCTCACTGGTGGGGTGGTGTGAGAAGCAGAAAAGGCTTTGACTCTGTGCAAGCACTGCTGGGAAGTAATGAAAACGTGCCTGTGTTATCAACACTGTTTTTAGCACGAATCCAAAGCATAGCACCATACTAACTGCTGTGAAGAAAATTAACTCTATCCCAGTCAAAACCAGCACACCTGAGTTATAGCAGATGCATTGGATCAATTTGCCTTATTTTATCTGGGAAAAAACCCAACAACAAAACGTGTTTGTTTTGTTTATGTCATAACTAAGATATCTTTGAGTAGAAGAAACTTACTTAAATTTGAAGTTGTTGGTGAAATTGCAGTATTTGATACCACTTACTAATCTTGTAAGCCAGTACTAATTCTTACACAAGCTTCAGTATCTTTGAAGCATACTCTCAAATTTCAGATTAAAATGGGAATCACAACACTAATGTTTTTATATAGATTACTTTTCAGCATAGTTCCTGAAGCACTCACTCGTAATATCTTTTGACAGTGCTGACACCTACAACAGGATGCAAAGTTAAGCAGGCCTCCCTGCTGA
>NW_010179268.1:31865-41684 GCF_000695765.1 Mesitornis unicolor
GAACTGAACACTTGCAACCTTAGCATCTGTCTGCTTTTTACCCCAGTAGGGAGTCTATGAATAAATGTATGTACATATTTGTGAAGATTGCTTGTGAAATAAGGGTTTAATCTCGCATTTTCAGGCTCCCTTGAAGATGAAAATCTTCTGGTATAATTTGTGAAAAGGTTTAGAGCCTACTTTTTCTGCTTTGTGAAACTGGAAGCATGGGGAAATGATTACTCATTCTCATCTCAAACGTGGTGGAAAAAATATTAATGAAAGGTCTGACAATTCCTGACGCTTGATTTAAATCAAGATAGAATTGTTAACCCTGACAACATTTATTTTCTTTATAAGAGCTTTTCAAAGCCCTAAATTTCATTATATGTCTGAGATATCTATATATAAAGAAGAACAGTTCTCAGTTTTCTTTTGTCTGTAGGGGGTTCCTGAGCATTGGCTGTCAGTGAAAAGATGCCCAAGCTGATTTTATTCTCTACCAGCACATCCTTAACATGTCATGCAATATCATACATAAATACTCCTTTAGGAGCAGGAGGCATATATCCATCCTTGGTATTTATCTGTGCAGGTGTGCTATTTGTATATTCCAGGATAGTGAGATATTTGGGACATATTTGTAATACGCCCTTGCTATGTGAATGTGTCCTGAGCCTTCTGAACGAATACCAGTGGTGAAGATTAGCCCAGTGAATGCAATATGTCCTGTTTTCTTGGAAATCAAACTAGTCCTTCTTGTGTTTAAACAAACCAGTTCCTGAAAGACTGCAAGAAAGAGTAAGACTGACTTGTCTAATGTAGTAAGATTCATAGTAGTTCCCACATGTAGGTATTAAAAACATTTTAGTCTTGTAACATTTGTTATATGGATTAATGCATGTTAGTTAGCAAGGAAAAAAAAGGGTAAGTGTAACTTTCTGTAAGTTCCTTTTAAAAGGTGTTGAAAGTCAAGACATTAAGTAATTGGTTCTGAGTTGACTCTTAGTGATGAATTTGGTTCACAGAAGAGTCTGTTAAGCATATCAGCTTTTGGTAAAATAGTATGAGATATTAGATTGATGTTAGCTGTAGGTGGTTTTCTCAGCTGAATGTGTTGTTTCATGACTGATTTTAACAGACTAACTGGTCATTTTATTAGGCGGAAACTTGGGATCCTGGCAGTGCCTCCAGATGAGAAATGGAAGGCAGTATTTGAAGAGTGCTGGAACCAGCTTGGTTGTGAGAGCCCAGGCCAGGGGGACAGATGGAAGGCTTGGGACAACATTGCGGTGGCCCTGACCACCAACCGACGGCAACACAAAGACAGGTTGGTTTGTCATCAGTAAGATGAAGAAAGTATTGAGAGAGAAACTGGAATCGCACTCTACTCCAGACTTGAAACTAACTGTAAAAGCTCAGTTAAAACAACAGCAAAAAATCCTAAACAAAATCGGAACTCTTGATACTCTGCACTCAGGGTTTTTTTCCATGCTGTATGTCTCATAAACAATCTGTACCATGTCTTTGTGTCTTTTGTAACTGCAGCCCAGAATTATTGAGCCGCTCACATACTCAGACACTGGAAAGTTTGGAGTTCATTCCACAACACATTGGTGCCTTCACCCTGGAAAAATATGAAAATATTAAAAAATATTTGATAAAGGTATTGTGACTCTCAAATCCTCGTAGAGTTTGTTGGTAAGGCATGATGTCAAGCTCACTTTTTAATAGCTTTTCTTAATTCCTTTCATATTTGCACTGTGTAATCCATGTTGCATTCATTCATATTTGCACATAACTTTCTAATTTATCAAATTAAAATCCACAGCTAAGACTGAAATCATTGTATACCTAATGGATACTGCCTTAAAGTCAGTTTCTACTCAGTTAGTGTTTTAATTCCCACACACTGGATCCCAGCAAATCATATTGAAATACTTGCTAATAATTGCATGTTCATTTTAATAGGACTGGACAGATGATTTGTCCAAGTAGTAGCACAAGTTCTTGTACTGTCCTTACTCCTCTATGAGCTATATTCAGCTAACACATACAATTTATAATCTAAATGCAAATTTGTTAAATATAGCTCCTTTTTGGATGTGCTTTAGTTTGTCTGGCGTTGACCTATCTGACTGGTCAATTAATATCTTTCACCTCAGGCTTGTGATACTCCTCTACATCCACTGGGAAAACTGGTGGAAACACTAGTAGCTGTCTACAGAATGACCTATGTTGGAGTAGGAGCTAATCGACGATTGCTGCAGGAGGCTGTAAGAGAGATAAAGTCCTACCTCAAACGTATCTTCCAATTGGTTAGGTAATGAGACTCTAATTTTCAAGTCACACTACTGCTGAATTAAAGATGTCATGTATTGAAGCTGTCTACTGCTTATGCAGTCCAAGCATGCCAGTATCTTTACTCCGTTTTGGGAGTTGCTTCTCTTTCCTTAACCTTTTTAAGGAGTCTTGAATATTCTGTCAAAATAGGAAAATTAAAATCTTCACCACAGTGTATTACATCCTACATTGTACTGCCAGATATGGCTGTAGGAAGGTTGTCTTGAATGTGGATTTTCAATTCATTGTCTCTGTATATCTGTGCTGTGGAAAGACAGTGTTCAAAGGGTACGGAAGAATGGTGAGGATGGGAATTCGCAGTGTATTCCTTTAAAATTCTTACCAACATGAATGAGCAACATTCCAATGACGTGTTTGCTTAGGTTCTTGAGAGCAATTACAGCTTTAATTGGGTCCTACCAATCTGAAAGAAAAATTACTCCAAATTATTAATTATTTGAAGCCTTGTCTTGAGGGAAGTGATGCCAAGGTAGGAAAGGCATTGGAGGGGTTGGCCTTCATCAGTTTTCTTCCAGGTAGATGGTATTGTACAACTACTAGCTATGCTGTCTTAGTCCACCATGTATTATTTCAGCTGACATTTTTTCCTCTCCAGTTTTGCCTTCCAATGCTGTGATTTGTGGATACTTCTTGAAATGAAATTGTCTGTTATGTGTATTGCTGTTTAGGTTCTTGTTTCCTGATCTTCCGGAAGAGGGCAGCACAATTCCATTTCTGGCAACAGAGACAAAGGGAAGGCGATCCTTTTGCAGTGGGAAATCTGACTCCAGATCAGAATCTCCTGAGCCAGGGTACATGAAAGATAAAAAACAAAACTGAACTAATGAAGGCTTCGTTCTATTTCTGTTCAGTTTTTTCTCGGGTGGGGGAAGAAATTTAAGCACCTATTTAATTGATTGATACAAGCAGGGTTTTTTTTCCTTTGGTTCTGATGACAGATTCTGATAAACAATATTATAGTTTATACATATAATTAATATAGATAATGAGTTCTAGATAATTATATTCTTAAAATGTCTTCCTCTTCAAACCACCCCTTTGTTGTTGTTGGGTTTTTTTTTTGTAGCTATGTGGTAACCAGTTTTGGCTTGCTGCTCCCTGTATTGCTGCCACGACTCTATCCTCCTCTATTTATGTTATATGCCTTAGACAACGAGCGTGAGGAAGATATTTACTGGGAATGTGTTTTACGTCTAAACAAGCAAACTGATATGGCTCTTCTAAGTTTTCTTGGAGTGCAAGCGTGAGTATGCTTCAATAATAAGACAAAACTTAGAAAAAGACAATGGCGTGCAATTAGATAAAGCAAGTAAAAAGAACCCCTCTATTGTCTACACTGTTTTTTCTTTCGTTAAAATGCATCTAAATATATCTTCAAGCTAAATAGTATAGTTGAGAGAGTGAATCAAAACATCCCCCTTCCAAAAAGGGATAGGGAAAGGAAAAATAGATTGACATTGCTACAAAACCAGAGCGAGGTGTTTCAAATTAAGCTATTTTCCAGCTATTTGTGCTAGGTGTAGTTGATCCTGTAGAAAGACCTGTTGTTTATCAGAAGAACATGATGACTTTATTTTCATAAGGTGAAAAATGTTTTAAGACTATGTTCTCTCAATATATATTGCACTTCTTACAGGAAATTTTGGCCAGGAACTGTATCCATCCTTGGAGAGAGTAGAAAGGTATGTTCATTAGACCTTGATTTAAAGTATGCTTTGCTCAGTGCTTTTTTCAAGAAACTGAGATCATGAAGTGATCAAAGAAATTTTGGTCAGGCTTTTTGCTTAAAAGATGCTATGCTGTGTTGTTTCCTTAACATTTGTCTGCTACTTAAAAACTACATTAGTGATTTTTTACAACAGCTGTTCGTCCAGGTTTGTCACTTACTGCCTTTCCATGTAATGAATTTTAATGCAGGAAGACATTTGCTTCATCTCCAGTTATGGAAGTGTGAGAATAAAAGTCTACCAAGGACATTTTCAAGCTGCTTGTTTAAGAGAGTTATACGATTGTATACTTTCTGATTAGGAGAAGAATTGTATAGTTTTTATTCTTAATCATTATCGTGCTGAAAATGTCTGAACACTGGTCTTGGATGGTAATAGTGTAGTAACTCAGTCTCTGTGCTCCAGTAAGACTGGTTTAATAATCATAACTTTGACTAATTTCAATGTTTACAGTATACTTTTATTTGAAATGTTCAGTTTCTTATAGTCATTTAGATAATCCTGCCTTCAGATAATCCTCTTCCCTATTTATAACTGTGGCTTGTGTGAAGTTTGTAATAATCAGAAGCATGGCTTTCATCATAGTAGTTGCTGCACACAGATGAGCTGATAGTCCTTGATAGAGATCAAGTGTTCACAAGTTTGTAATAAATAACCAAAGCCACTGCTGATCCCCATCCCTGAGACTATGGGTTCCCAGCAAAACAAGTCCCCTTTTTCCCAAATCATGAAGTTGAAGATTCACCTGAGAATCTCCATTCAGACTTTAAATGTTACAAAATCCAGCAATAACATGTTTCTTGAGTTACTTCAGATCTTCTGTATTTGTAGATACTGGGCAAAATCTGAATGCGAAGCTTCGCGCAATCTGAATCCTTCACGCTTCTGACAGACTATTTTTGGTTATAGTGTGGAGCCCCTCCGCTGTGAAGCATTACATGTCCATGTGTCTTCTCTGAATTAGGCAGTATATGATGCTCTCTGGAGCTGTTTACCATGTACCACGTGCCAAGGAATTCAGTACAGGCTTTCCTGAATTTTAAATGAGACTCATACAAATTATTTGTAGGCAGATTACCTGTATGACTTTAGCATCCAGGCACATTCTCTTGTCTTTGCACTGAAAAGCTGGGAAAAGAGTCTTTTATGCCAGTATTGCATGATACTCTGTTTTTTTGCTGCTGCAGAATAGTGAGGTGGTTAAACCTGCATGATAAATCTTCTGATGATTACACAGGTATCATCAAATACAAAAGATGCCTGCTTTGCCTCTGCAGTTGAATGTTTACAGCAAATCAGGTAATAATCTGAAACGTGTCTTGTAGTATTTTGCTATTCCTGCTATAGTAGTATTTAGTTTACTTGATTGTGATCCTTTGCCTGTTACCTTTTCTTTGTTCACCTTTGGAGGAGAGGTCACTAAGAAGTTTCAGAGTTCCTGCTAAAAATGTTAGCAAATTTTGCCAATGGAGAATGAGCTATAGCCTCATAAATATGGCTTGAGATGTGTTAATAGCACACTATTTAGAATCAAAACTGTGAAGATGTCTAATCAAATATACAGGCGAATTTTCTAAATTTTGCCAGTTACGGCAAAATTACCTGTGTGTGGGGAGCTTTTCTGTGTCTGTTTGCTGACATAAGGACTTCTGCTGTAAGAACTTAAGTAGAAATTAAAAGGGTTATAGAAAGGAATTTCTCTCCCTTTACCGCAATATTAAAACATCTTAAAACTCGGAAGACAGTCTCACTTGCAGCAGTGTGCTTTGATCCAGTAATTACAGCCTGGGGTACTACACAGCCCTGGCAGCCACCAGTTGTGGTATGAATGGTCTGGCTTGTCAGGCACAGGGGCATGCTAGCTAGCAAACTGTCTTCCTGGTTTAGATCCAGGTGTGTAACTTCTTATTGTTACCCTGTTTTGTTCTCCAAATAGTACCACATTTACCCCAGCTGACAAGTTGAAGGTGATCCAGCAGACTTTTGAAGAAATCTCTCAGAATGTACTTGAGACTCTTCAGGAAGATTTTCTGTGGTCCATGGATGACTTATTTCCTGTTTTTCTCTATGTGGTGCTACGAGCCAGGTAGGCACTAAAAGTGGCATCAGTTATAAGCTGAGCATAGGCTTTTACCTAAACACTTCTGCTTCTCATTATAAGACTAATTGCTGGCTTTTTGTAACTTAAAAAATTTTCCGTTTTGGCTGTTTGCTTTGTTCTGAAAAAGTTTGAAGAGTTAACTGTGAAGTGGCTGTGACTTCAGAATGAGGTTAGGGAAAAGCATGTTTTATGCACAACACCATGTACAAAAAGTAAAAACATTATAATAGTATGTTTTGTTCACCTGTCCTCCCTCATGTGACAGGATAAGAAATTTGGGGTCTGAGGTGCACTTAATCGAAGACTTGATGGATCCTTATCTGCAGCATGGGGAGCAAGGCATTATGTTCACTACCTTGAAGGTATGAAAATTATTCAGGGTTATTAAAAGCTTACTTTGGAAATCAATCAGCTTTGAGCAGTGATGATTGGCTTAGGACAAATGAATATTAGGTTGTAAATTCTTTGACATTTTTATTGAAGATTTTTAGCTAGGATGAACAAGGAAACTTAAATTAGAGCTTAGGATAACCAGGTAGTGCTAATAATCAGTGCAATGTGCAAACGTACTTTATCCAAATGTAATATTGGTGGTTGTTGACTATTCTGAATGCTCACCTGGAGCTTCTTGTTCCCCTGCAACTTAACAAACCTTATTCCCTTGAAAAACTGGAATGAAGTGCTGCTTTGGAGATTAGCCATTCCAGTCATGTTTAAGTCTAACATTACATCAAGATGCTTCAGGAATTCAATTTTGGAAAAAAAAATAATTTAAAAAGTATTACCGTGTCACTCTTCACATTCTTTTTAGTATTATTCTGTTTTTAAGTATGGAAAAAGGCCAAGAATCTGTTTTGATTAATATCCTATTGTACACTAGGACCCCCATAATGAAAATAGGTTGTTTTGGTCCTAACTGTTCTCAAACAAGTGGGTCTTGTGACAATTCAGCTGGGTGGAGTTTTTTTGATGGGTTGTTCTGGAGAGAGGCTGTTAATCTGAAACTTAAATAGAAATCTTGCTATGTGTACATGATTGTATTGTCTGTCTGTGCAAACTGGAAATAACAGGTATGAAAAAAACCTCTGCATCCAGCTATTTCTATAGTACTGCAAAAAGGGAAGGTTTGAGTTGGTTAAAATTTATCAAAGAATCTATGTAGTAGAAGGAGAATATCATACTGCATGAGTCCAAGTGTTGTCTGAGACATTTATATTAAGTTTCCAGTCATGACCAATGCAATACATATTTGAACCAGCATTAAGGAGCGAGTAGCTCAGCAGTCCCAAATGATGCCATCTTTCTTCATTAAGAGTTGGACATAATCTGTAACTTAAAATCTCCTGTTGTTCTTTTTGCTAGTTTACGTATCAGAAGGTTCTCTCATGTGTTGAATGTCACTATGTCATCACTGCTTGTGAAAAGCCTCTGTTGTCTTGGATAGGAAAAAAAAAATCAACCTTTTTGTGTATGATGCTTTATCAGCTTGCTGAGAACTGGTATGTATGTTAAACTGAACTTTGTTTTAATTCAGGCATGTTACTACCAGATTCAACATGAAAAGCTTACCTAGACCATCACTTATGACCTGGCTCTGTGGGATAATCTACTCAGAGGAACTTCACAAACACCTGCTTTCTTCCCTGAAATGGCACTTAGAAAATACTGCTACAGTTCTGTTGTTACACATGAAAATACTCAGTTGTTTCTTCTGAACTTTCTGTTTTAAGATGAGAAAACTGCAGCCAGAGGCTATCTATGAAGTGGTGATGAAGCTAGAGACTTGATTTGTTGAGTACTGGCCAGGAAGAAATAACTTATTCTCACAGAAAGATTATTTACTCTTTTGAAATTAACAATGCTGCAAAAAGGCATGGCATCTACGTAAGAGTACGTGTGAAAGTCTGGACCGCATGGCTTCTAAAGCAGTGGGTTTGTTTTTATTATTCCTGGTCTGTCAACAGAGATGTTTAAAGAGAATGAATTGTACCACAGAACCATTCAGTCTTCCTGAATTAAGCTACTATGTTTGTTTATTTAAAAAAAGAAATATGTTAGTATTTATAATGGGTAATCTATAGTGTGTTTGGCTGTAAAGGTTTTGAGGCATCTGTGTCGAACAGCATTGCTGAATGCAGTATTAATGTGCTGTTGTGGAAATAATCATGCTGTTATGGACTTCCCTCTTTACTAGAATTATAAATATACAGGCACTCACCATTCTTTTTGTTTATGAAATAAATAAAAGGCACTGACCACTTCAGATTTTAGCACTGAATTAAATAATCAGTGTCCAGTTTCATTGGTCTGAGGACAAATGGTTTCTCTGGAAGCCCATGTGACAGGAGAATGGGAAAGTGCTCTTGAACAAGCTGACAGTGGATTAAGTTTGAGACTTTTGCTTGTTAGCTTTGGTGTCAGAGTGAAAAAAGCTAATAACCTTGTTGCATTTTTAAACATGTAGAGGACAAGTAATTTCCCTGGGGGATTTTTGTGTGTGTGTTCTGTGGTTTATGGTTAACTTTATTTATACCAATAACACTCATGGATAATTTGCGTATTGTAGGTGCTGTTCTTTACCATGGCTGACAGAAAAAAGAGGGAGAGAAGAATAGATTATAGAATGTTATAATGGTTTAAGTTATGTCAAACTACCATAGGTAATGCTAATCACATTTTTAAAATAGTTATTATGGCTTGTGTATTGACACCTAAATGGCAAGAAACCATATGTCGAAGTACTGTTTTGAACAGTGACTGTAATGTAGCAATTTTCATAATAAAGTAAAAAAGATTGGTCTTTCTGAAATTATTTTCAGTTTTATCAGAGAGGGGGGAAAGCGTAATTCTGGCAAGATGAAGTTTAGAACTGTTGTTGTGCTCCTTATACTCCCAACAGACTACAGAGATAATAGAATCTAGAGATAAGAGACTTCTACATGTTTGCAAGCAACATATAGAACATATGCACATCATCTTATAAAAACTAGTGATATCCCGTATTAGTTTAGCTTGCTGATTAATGGAAGCAGACAGCCGGGGCTGGATTATTTTTGGTCTTTCTGATACATTTATTAGCTGAAGAGAATCCTAGGATTACATGTGCTTCTGACACAGATTCCACTTCACAGCCTATGTGGGCTGTGATGCATTAGGAAATCACTACAGACCAGCTTTGATTTGTGTATTGCTGTAGCTAACAACAAAATGAGTTAACCTGCAGGACTTCCCTGGCTGTATTGCTTCATGCCAGTTACTATTTTCTTTTTTTTTTTTCTCTTTTTCCTTATATTGAAAGCTGGATATTTCTTGTGCTGCAGCAGAAATCCTGTAATCAGCAACAGAAGACCAACGTTACGTTGTTTCAGATTCTCACTGTAATTGCAGCCACAGTAGCTGAAGACAGACCCAAAGAGACGAGTGCCCTTGTTGACTGGAAAAGCTGCCGAGAATGAGAAACTACTTCAGTGAGAGACAATGCGAAGTAGGCTTTTTATGCAAGAAAAGGGTTAAGGGGATTTGTTCTCTTCTCCCTGGTAATGAGTAGTTCTAAGGTTAGGTTTCTGCGGATTAGAAAGGAGAGGATGTCTGTAGATTAGCTAGGGCAGGGAGGTTACTTGCTCTACTAACATCCAGCAAATACTCTTT
>NW_010179268.1:41715-70933 GCF_000695765.1 Mesitornis unicolor
GCATGAGCTGAACAGGGTTTATTCTGCAGTGTTTGCAGGTAAGAAAATATACGCTGTACTGAAACCATTGTACTGCACAGATGCATTGCCCCCATGCAACTGTGAAATTAGTTTCTTCTCATAGCTACAGCAAAGCTAATTAAACTTGCGATATCTGTTTAATCTCCATTAACTGAATATTAGAGATGTGTATAAACGGGGAGCAGGAGCTCCAAAGAGAATTTTTTCCTGACTCCTAATCCTCACAAAATATTCTGACTTGAATGCCAAGTGCTATACATTATTTACTTATTTTGCCAAAAGCCAGTTCCTAACTGTACTTGTTAGAGGCAGTTTAGGGAACTGCCTGTTTTGGTATGATGAGAGATACTGTAGAGGAAAGATATGGGACTGTAAAACAATTCCTTTCTTGGAACTACCTAACCATGTACTTCTAATGTGATGTATGATCAATGTGTTTGTCAGGTGGTGGTGGTTTGGTTTTGGATTTGGTTTTTTTGTTTTGCTTTTATTAAGCCAAATCTGTTGGCAGTAAACAGCTGAAGTAAAACTGTCTGCCTCACGTGACTACAGCGCACTGCACCCAAGTATTCTCTGAATGTGCTGCTCTTTTAGAAAGCAAGGCATCAGTGGCATTTACCCCATGTAAACAAGATACTCGCACCACCAGTGGAGCAGTAAGCTTTAGTTTTAGAGGCAGGCAGAATGGATCATGTATCTACTTACAAAGAGCAATTGCATAGTTTGTTCCATCAGCAACCTTATATATGCAGGTGTGATTATCTATATCTCACAGAATGCCTTACATGAATGTAAAATTAATGCAGTCTTTTTAAGCTGTACCACCTCAGACTTGCAATAAGTGGTTCTTGGGTCAAGAGAACGATATGTGGTTTCAAAGGACACGTCTCAACCTTTGCTTATTTGTAAATTTATTCCACTAATATTTAGAGTTGCTTTTTTAGTTAAAGCACTTTCAAGTCTCAAAAGTGTATAAAAAGCAAGATGGTTTCTTACACCCACTAGAAGAAGCAGTTGACAGACTTCAGCAAAGAGACTAGCCTAAGTAAGTTTATTTAATGCAGAACACAACTGTCCTGAATAGGGCATGTCATTTGAGAGATGCTGAATGACTCCTACTGCCATTTTTTGCCTAGTCAGTTCACGGATTTATAGTGGCTTTGTTTGCAACAAAAGCTTTCTCAGAGTGATCCCTACCCTCAAGATAATTTGCAGTCTTCAATATGCCAAATCATTAATTTTGACAAATTTCAAGATATGAGTGGCTTTCCGTGTTAAAAGTGTTCAATAACTTTGTCAAGCATATTAACCAAAGAAGCTTATAAGATCGTTTGGGGTGATGTTCTGAATGTCAGGTTCTCTGGTGTCGTTCCCTTTAGACGCTTGACAGCATCCAAAATTGTCCACTTAAAGACAATTCTGAAAACTGTTAAAAGCAGGGCTGGGTTCCCTTGCATCTCTAGCCTCGTATCACTAAGACCTTCTGGTCTGCCTGACAAATAGGGTCAAGGGATTTCATATTCTACTGCTGAAGAAAGTAAGCCCTGTAGCCCAAATTTGAGATATCTGCTATTTGTAGACATGAGGTGACAGACTCTTGACTCTAAATTCTGGCACGCTCAGTATGGATATTCAGTTCTGTCCCTAATAACAGGCAAAGATAAATGTCTTCTGTGAATGAGCTTCTGTAATTGTGTGCAATGCATGTGATTGAGAAGGACCTTACGCTGGCTGGGAGATCAGTCAGGTAAGCCTTTTAGTGAGAACTGCCATCTAATTTAGATCCCTGGGATGAGGACACCCTGAGCTCTGTCCCTACAGCCTGCATAGTCTCGGGAAATGAAGGCACAGTAGTAGTTATAAGTTTGTTTGAACTCTGACCTTTCCCCTTAAGCAAGCAATTTAGATCTTTTTCTCAAGAACTGCACAGAAGCAAGATACTCTTCTTCCTCTCTTCTGGTAATGGCTTATTCATCCACAGCTGCAGCTGAAACCAGGCTTCACAGCTGGGAGCTGCCTGTGTGAAAAATAGCTACTGCTTTATGAATGAGGTGAGCTGTGTTGCTAAGAACTTGATAGATTTTGATGTTTAAATGCTGTTTCTGTCAGTGTGAGCATAAACCCTGTCGTTTCAAAAGGTAATAGAAAGCCCAGCTATATTATAACAGGGATTTTACTAATTGATTCTTTTTGAGGGGAAAAAAGTCGGGCTGGTTTTTGGTTTTGTTGGGGTCTTTTTTAGGATGTATGTGATCAGACTTTTAAATCTAGACTTTCAGTATCCAAAATACAACATACAGATCAGGAGCTGACTCTCTTATAGTACATGTGAAATGTTTGGACGTGCTCTTTTGTTTTCAAACATCCTTTATCACAAAACTTTATGAGAATTTTGAATTGGGAGTGTGCTGTTGGGTGTTTGTAAAAAATAAACAGCTACTGTACGTGGGAACCAACAGCAGCAGCTGTGATAGGTCTGTCTTTAGTTCTTGAAAAATCTGAAGAAAATATAGTTATAGAAGCTAGAGAAGCTTTAGAATTAGCAATAATAATAGGAAATGGGGCTTCTGAAAAGTAGTTTGAGATAAGCTGTCAGAAGTATCCTTTTAGGACATAACGCGTACATTGAGTACCATCTCTGAAAATGCTTCTGCAACTGAATCTGGAGTTACAGAATCTTCATTTCAAAAAAGTGATCAACCAAGCTGAGGGTTACTTGTTTCCACGTTACTGTTCTTCAGGGAAAACTAGAAGTGCCACTGTCCTGAACGTACTTTGCAACATAGGGATTCCTCTTGCCATATGTATGCTATCCCACAGTAAAGATTTCTGTCCTACTCTAATGTCATCAGTAATTAAGAGCCAGGTATTCATGACTAGACTTATGTGGTCTGCTTTGTTCAATCCATCATTAGGCTGATTAACTAAGCTTAACAAAGGGGAAGGCAAACTCTTAAAGGAACAGCACTCAGACTATTGAGAAAAAAAAATAAAATTGAAGCTCAAAACCCAGTTCCCAGTGGGTGTGTGGTGGAAGGATTCAGTGTTACATTCATAAAAGATGAAAAGTAGTTGTTCCCAATGGAAAAATTATTATGGTGTGTAATCTAATGCTGAAATGTTGCACTGGGTCTTGAGGGAGGCTCAAACTATATTTTTGTTAGTATTTGAAAGAAGAAATCATAATCTTAAAAGCAGACTTTGGATTAGGATTTCAATAAGATGTATCACTGAGTATCCTGTAAAGGTAACTTGAAATTAATTACCAATACTCAATAATCAAATATTTGAATCATAATCTCATAACTTCTGATTTTATTTTTCTTCCCTTAATTTCCACTGCCTTTTGAAAGCAGTTTTATGACTTAATAGAAGAGAGGAAGCATGTTCTAAAAATAAGCATTAAGAGGTGCAGTAAAAGTGACAGTAATGCCTTCTGCTTTTATAAGCAGATCAAGATAATACTTTTCCTGCTTGTACCTTTGATGTTTTCTGTCCACAGAACAATCTAGAGGAAAATGGCATCCTCTTTGCTCTACTAATCCAGGAGATAACCTACCGTATGTTTAAAAGAATTTGGTAAGGCATTCACTATGCAGACAGTGTCACACTGTGGTTCAGTGTTGTCTGACGTGCTCAAATGTCTGATGTTACTGTCTTTTTAACTTGTACTCTGGATCATCTCTTGAGTGACCAGCTTCAGTATTTAACTCTTCAAGAGTAATCTTACAATACCGGTAATCATGACAATATCTTCAAACTTGTATCAAGTGTGAGCTGAAGTTAGACCAACTGGGATGTACTGAAGATTCTGATTTACTTCAGCTCTTTCATATACCAATTCCTGAATGCTATGGGGTATAAATGCACTGTGCAGTGTTCCCTGGGGAATTTCCATACTCATTTGCAAAGAAGAGTTCTGAGAAGTCTCTGAAGCCATCTTGTACTGAGTTGTTTCCTATTAGCAACAGATGAGAGAGCTTCTTCCAGTTTTAGTTCAAGGGAATATTATAGGTCAGTGATAGGCTCTCACAGAAGTTTAAAGGAGGTGAGGAATTTGAAAAAAAATTTTAGAAGGGTTTTTTTTTTAATTGAAAAGGTTCAGTGCAACATGGATACAGATTAATTAGCATGTTGGCTTCCTGCATTACTTGAAAATTCCTATTTTAAAATAGAAATTAAAAAAATAATGAGCTAGTATATGTTGCTTTTATAATGAAAAATAATACAGGAGGGGTTTTTAGATTAGCAAATAACTTCTTTGACTCTATCTCTAAAAGTAGCAACCAATTATAAATTGCATGAGAGAGATGATGATACCAGTAAGTTAAGGTGTGGGGTCTTTCATTTGGGGTTTTGTTGTGTTTTAATTCACTGTGAGGAAATAGAGGAAAATACAAAGTCTTTGTAGAACAAATCTTTCAAGGACGTTGAATTCTAACAGCGATAGAAATGGGGATCCCTTTTTTTGCAAAATAAAATTAAAATTAAATACAAAATGAAAATGCTCAATGAAAATTCAGTAGAAACTCTAGAATTTTTCCATTTTAATATTGTGTTAGTAACAAGAGGAATTTAATTGAATATGTTCTTGAATATGATTATTTACCAAGCTATCTTTATGTAAAACAAGCTTTAAAAATCTTTGGAAAAAAATATAACTTTCTATTGTAGTGCACTTTAAGTGGGAACAGATGATGTATAAAATAGCTTATTTTAGAAGGCTTAATGAAGCAAGCTGATGTCAATTCCATGAAGGAAATAAAATGTCATATTGCAGTTGAGGTTTCTCTGTCTGCATTTTGGATGCTGGTGCATACCTGAATTTACAGGTGGGGCTCAGGTGTTTAATTTATGCTTGCAACCTGTTGTACACTTTAAATATAAACGGTCACCTCCCTTATTTTGCATTCTGATTTCTTATCAATCTAAAATACCTAACAGTATTCTCATATGAGTGTACTCTCTTCCCTAGTTCAGCATCTATGTGAATCCTACTTGGTGTGAATGCAGTACTCCAAGTGAGTGGAATCTCCTTGAAAAAAGGAAAAGATGGAGGTGCCAACAGTCTGCAGTCAAGATAACGGTACTTGTAACTTCTGCATCTCTTTTTCAAAGAGAGAGAAAACTGACAAAAAGTTTTATTCTCTGGTCCCTGTAACTCTTCTTCCACTGAGCCAAGAGAGAGATGAATGTGCCTAGAATGATCACTACTTAATAACTGGAATGATTCTTGATGTTTAGTAGTGGTATCCAGTTAATTCAGAGAGCATCAGAAGAGACTACTTGGCATTTTTCTGCCTTATGAAGCCAAGGATCTCTGCAGCTGTATCAAGAATTACTATTAACTGCAAGAGGGTTTTTTTGCATAAGAAAATTATTCTCTGTAGTTTGAAGGTTTGTGCCTCTGTATGGAACATCTTGGTCTATTTGAGCCCAGTTTAATGTAGGGACAGCATTCTAGGAGAGAGTTAGTACAAGTCATCACAAAAAGAGGCAACCAGTAATGAGGAAAAGATCTTAAAAAGTGTCTCCACCAAAGATAATGTTCTATTAGGCATTAGGAAGTTCCAGTAGAAGAGAATTCTTATAAGTTAACTATGTTTTGGGAGGTATTTCCCTGTGGGTTGCTCAGAGTTCACCGAGTTCATAATTTTTGTAAGTGCTTAGATGTCTGCTCTCCAGAAACAGACGATCCTTTTGATAAGGAGGTACATTTCCATGTGTTCCCAGTTTAGATACTCAATAATTCTGCCGGATGATTGAGGCAAATGGCCCATGTGCAGAAACTTAGCAGGCAAGTGCCTGTATAAACTCATGCGTAAGGAAAATACCACAGTGAAACTGAAGTTGAAGGTAGATCTCATGTAAGTGTTGGTAACATCGAGGTCTAGAGCTGATACAGGAAACAATTAACTATCAATGGCTATAAAAATTGTGCTCGGGAGAGAAATAAGTAAAGAAAGGCTCCCATGTTTAGGTTAGCTGTGGTGACTGGATGGTAGCAGCTGATGATACTGTCTGCAGTAGTGAGTACTCAGCTATTCTGGGTCTGCTGGATGAGCTTTCAATTATCATTTTGACTTTGGCTGATGTAATTTTAAAAGCTTCAAGTGTCTTGGGTTTATTTCAACTTTTTAATATATATATTACAATATTACTCACTGAAATAGGCTAAGTTTAATGTTGTAAACAAACAAATAAATACAAAGAAAAGTCTCCAGTTACAATTGTATTGTATGATTACTTTGGCACTAAAAAGCGAAGAGACAGCTTGTGCTTGCCAAAATACACAGTTTAGAAAGAGTTTAGAACTTACTTTCCTTTGACATTCAGTGAGAGTCAGGAATCTAGCTCTTATCTTCTCTTAAAGAATCTTTATAGCTTAATAAATCTAACATTTGGTATGGCATTGTATTAGTGCTGTTATAAACATTGTATTTCTTGGGGAAAGAAAATGGCAAAAGCAGACAGGAAATGGGTGCATTTCTTGGAAGTATAAACTGAGGAAAAGTGCTTTTCAAAGGCCTGGGTCACTGTTTGGCTTTGGTTGGTCTTCTATTTGAAATGAAATGTTTTGCACTTTTCTGTTTCTTGGGCTCAGGTATATCTCATGTTCTGACTCTAGTGCTACAAGAACTGAGTTTGCTTAGTAAAAGAGATGTCAATGGTGTTGGCATGTTATATGACCTGCTCAGATCTCGCTGGCTGCAAGCACTTTTTAAGGTAAAGTAATATTCAGCTGTGAAGCCAAAGGTTTCCTACAGAACAATGGCTAGGGGTTAGCTGCTTTATTTTGCCATATCAGGACAATAAATGCTTATTTACACTAAGTACTGATAGTCCTAATGTCAGTCCTAACATCAGCAGTCAATGTGAACAAAACCACCTTTGCTTTAAAGAAAAAAGGCATTGTCTTTCCTAATGTCCTAGACATTAAAGTTTTTATACTTTACATGTCTGTATTAAGGCCAGAGAGATGGACAGGTAGGCTGAACATAGCACTGCTCAGCTGTCTTTTCTGTTCTTAAATCTCTCTATGGCTATGCATCCCACTTTTTGGCATGGATGCCAAAATACATTATTTTTGTTTTGCCCATACTGATCTGATATGTAGCTGAAGACGTTGTTACAGAACAGAGCTTTGGCTGGTGTTTCTCTCTTTGAGCAGAATCATGTCTCAGGCAAATTCTGCACAAATTCTGCTTTTCCTCTAACAAGGATTTTCAAAATCTTTAGATTTTGAAGAAGAACAACTTGCAGTGGATAAGAATGTCTGCAAAGTTAGTTTTAAATACAGCAATTTATTTTGTCTTAAGTTAACATTGTTAATCAGGCCTCCAACTAAGGCAAGGAAGCAAGCTACAAGTCAGAGAACTGATGCTATGAGGTTATTGTCCTGTGTAATCAGCTTTTCTCTTTGGAAGGTTTAAAACTACTGCATAACTGGCTAACTGGGTGATAATATGGAAAGATAATGAATTATAGACTCAGTTCCAGATGCATTAGACATTAAGTATTGAGATTGCAAGTTCGTTGGCTCTAGTTGGACTAAGAAATGCCTAGAAATACAGCATTGTCATTTGTGTGTTGTGTATGTACCTGTACAATCATGTGAACAGCTCATATCATCATTGCATTGTCTTGTCTGCCATGGCATGGAATAGATTTATGAGTGCCTCCAACACTACCTCGGAAAAAGACCAGTTCCTGTCACGCTGCAGGCACGTGCATTGACTCGTGAGGTAAGACTGTGTATGCACAGTGTATTGCTTTACTTACTCAAACCAAATCAGTTAACTTAGCTGCAGGTAACTGTGTTCTGGTATTTGTGTCTCAGGTCTGAGTACACCATGTCAACATGAAAGATCCTGTCCTCACTCATTTGTCAAACCACTCGACAGCTCTGTGTTATAAGAGAAGGAGAGATGAGAAATTTGTACAGCTGTGACCACTAGACTGCATGAGCCCTGGCCAGTGTAATGAACACATAAATTGTTTTAACCACTGGTCATATATTTTTCTTCTCACGTAACTGTGTTTCAGTGTTATGGCTACAATCAAGCAGTCTGACATGAGAATTTTGGAAGGCTTTTTGGATTTTTCTAATCGTAATAGCTGATTAATTCTTAAATTTCTGAATTAGGGGGAGTGTTAATGACTAAGTGGAGAAACTGACACTACTGATGAAATTGGTTGAGGCACAGGAGGAAAACAAAAACTAATTTAGAGCACATGGCACTGTGTCTGAACTAAACTAAGCCTGGCTGTGGCTTGTGCAGCTGTGGTCATATTGTCCAGTTCTGGGACAAACCATATGGATATGCTCAGAGTCATATAACAGGGAGATGGCTTAATATTTAAGTACGGAATATTTCTATTGGATCAAACACTTTAGCTCAGGTGAGGCTGGTATTTCATAAGACAAACTTACTCTTGTCTAGTGTCCACATGGGCCCTAACAGATATAGGTTTGTGACTGCAGGTAGGATGGGGAGAGACAGCTCCAAGAACAGGGGGAACAGGAATCCATCCTACTGTCCCTTCACCCTGCCAATGAACAGAAGGTGTAGCTTAGTGCATCACATGTCTCATTCAGGGTCATGGGATCTGTGCTACAGCTGACATTAGGAAATTGCGCTCTGAAATAGCTTAGGAATGTGGTAAAGTATGTGCTGGAGGTCTTAACTCTCTTACCATACCACATTCCTCTAAGTTCAATTTCAAGCTTTCTAAATTAATTGCCCACCAGAACCAGTCTGTGTTTTCTCTTACATTTATCAGGTGGTAGAGTTACTGCGTGAAGCCCCTCAGTCTGGAGAGATCAAAGAGCTGAGACGACTACTGAGAACTCCACATTTAAAGGCAAGTCCTGCTTAAGGAAAAAAAAAGTTTGCTCATAGATCTGTCTGCAGTGGGAAGGGAAACAGATGTCCAGCTGCTCACAAGGATTGGCAAAGGAGCCAGAAGAGACACAGTTTGCTAGTCATGAACTAACACAGCCCACATCTGATTGAACAGCTAAGTAGCTGAGGTACCTGCAGTGGGATGCATTTTATTTAAGGGCTATGTTTGAGAGAGATGCTTCTTACAAAGTTAGACTCTGAGCACTTCATGTGGACATAAAAAAAACCAACCCAAATTTTCCTTGTAATTGCAAAACCTGCATTCTTTACCCTGGAGTTCCTAATAGAAATGTTTCAACCTTTGTAAATTTTCCAGAAGAAGCCGAGAGAGGAACTGTTCTTGGAACTTTATTCCATGTTTTGAATTTCCAAGTGGAAAGAGGAAAATATCAGTGTGTGGAAGGGATCTGTGTTCACATAGGAATTATTTGCTGATTTCGGTTTTCTGACGAGTCACTGTTTCAAGCTGTTCTATTGTATGAACTTCGTTTATGGGTTGGTTGGTTTGCTGCTTTTTGTTTGTAACAGGCCTTGCTATCTGCTCATGATACCGTGGCCCAGAAAGATTTTGAACCAACCCTTCCACCACTGCCAGACAACATACCTGAAAATGAGGAAGCTATGAGGATTGTCTGCTTAGTGAAGAACAACCAGCCTCTGGTAAGGGAGCTTTTATCTCATATAATGAAAATGCAAATAGGATTGAGAGCTATTCCTTTGGCCAAAATAGCAAGGAAGGGAGGAGAGAGAGACTCTGAAATGCTCTTGTGCTTGTAAGAGGAAAACGTATAGCTTAACTTACAGTCAGTCAATGAGGTTATTTTAGTATGATGGAAGTTGAAGACATTGAAAAACTTAGTACTAATAATGTTATATTATCACTAGATCTGCATGGTGTTATAAAGGCTGTATCTTTCAATGCCCTTCTGTTATATCGAAGATCAGACTTGTGATGTGAAAGGAAACTTGCAGGGCTTCTTCAGTGATCAGTGTGGTGTTTTCTTTGTTTCTATTTGCCAGGGTGCCACCATTAAACGCCATGAGATAACTGGTGACATAACGGTTGCCCGTGTGATCCATGGTGGGCTAGCAGACAGAAGCGGTATGTGTAATTCAAAACAAATTAATACAAAAACTTGAACTTGAAATAATATATTTCAAGTAAGATAATAGCTTAGCTTCTACAATTAGTCTTCTATGACAGGGCAAGAAGATGTGTGCATTGGACGGCACTGTAAATAGACTTGAGTGTGTTCCATGTTCCTTGGGAAAAGTAATTTAACTGAAATGTAAAACACCAGAAGTAAAATTGAACTGTAATCAGTATGAAATCGTTCCATTTACTATTTTCTGGCCTTTGCATAGAGAAGAAAGCCCAAACTATAGACAATTGCTAATTAAGTTCCTAGTTTGATTAAAGTTTTAATTGTGCTGAAGGAAAATGTAGAAGTAAAAATATTGTGAAGACTCTGTAAAGGTAAAAGAGGAGTTCCAAGGCCTCCCACTGCACCTGGAATTTTTAAGGCTCAGATTCCAAGTCTCAGGGCCTTTTAATATAAGGGGTTTAGCTAGAATAGCTTCAGAAATTATTTTGGGAAATGGAGCTATATTAAAAAGTTTCTGCTACTTCTAAGGCAAATCATCAATGGATTGTAAACATGTTGTATGAGAGGGTGGGAGGAAATATAAAAATTGAGGCATGCAAGCCTCTTGTGACCCACAGAAGTCTGCAGTCCTATCCAGGGGCAATATAGCCTAAATCCAAAGTGTCTTCCTGCATACCTGGTGTATGGAAACTTTTAATGCTGACTTCCAAACCTGTGGTATAGCTGTGTGTCCCTGCCTTGCCTACCCAGGATAATCCATGCTGTGATAAAACTGCTGCTGCTTTCATCCTTGTTTTCACTGTAGGGTTGCTGTATGCTGGCGACAAACTGGTGGAAGTAAATGGAGTTCCAGTTGAGGGACTTGAGCCCGAGCAAGTTATTAATATTCTGGTATTGATTTTTTTTTTCTTTGTGCCTTAAGAGTAACTGCACGCTGTTTCTTCTACACAATCTCTCTCTGAGGAGAAAGTCTGAAATTTTTAACAGAAAATTCAGATTGTTTCCTTACTGTGGATGAAGTTCACAACTGCTCATGAAATCAGAATGTATGAAATCAGAATGAAATCTAACCTGTGTTCTAGACAGAAATCAACTTAGTTGTGGTTATGCCACCTGAGGCTTCTGGGAAAAACATTCATTTATTCAGACTACTGATTTATAATTTCTCTGGTAGTTCCATTCAGTTAATATTCTACAAGAAAGTAGTGGAAAGGTGCTGCTCTAATAAGAGTCCATGTTAAAAAATGCACTACAGTAGAGTGAATGAGCTTGTAAGCTACATACTTTGCCCTGCAAAAAAGGGCAGTGGTAATCACTGTTGTCAGAGTTCTCATGAAGAAATCTGTTGAGCTGTCCCTGTTACTTACTCATCATTTTGCCCATAGTCTTTCAGCATTCTTCACTGCAAAGTGTTAGTGCCAGTCAGTAAGGTATTGCTGGATGTAATCAGTATCAAGTCTTTCTATGTGTTATTTCCCTGGTTATACCATTTCTAGGTATAAGAAATCCAGACTCTATTGGAATGCTTAATTCTTAAAGATTTATATTTTTTTCCTTTTTTCATCACTTGCCTAACCAAACTCTGCCACTAATTTAAATTAAATTTCAGTAGAAACGTTTGGCATGAATTACTGTTGAAATTATATACACTTACAATGAAACATAGATTTCATTTAATTAAAAGTGCTTAGCAAGACTTTGAAGCTTCATTCTTGAGTTTCCTTTCAAAAAAAATACGGTATTGTCATATTGATTCTGCCTAAATTGTATTTGAAATTTGGCCATTATAGTGACCTTAAAGCCATGGCATGTTAAGTTTGTGCTGCCAATGTTTGGTTATTTGTGTTGAATACCAGTTGTATTTTAATTATTTTTTTTAAATCATTTAGGCTCTGTCTCAGGGAACAATTATGTTCAAGCTAATTCCAGTTTCTGATCGGCCTGTCAGCAATCAAACAACAGTAAGAGACATTCTTTTTTCCAAATTCTTGCTGCAAAGTTACCCCAATAATGTCTAGTGGTGTGATACAAAGAAATGGTGTTGCTTAGAAGTTTATTGCAATCCTTAGAGCGTTACTTGCCTTTATGGCTACCTCTTAGCTGACATCAGTATCCTGTTGCTGAAGCAATAAACATAGTAAGCTGAAATATACTTGTGTTAAAGGTAATGAAGAAATTTTCAGACTGATCTACAGGTTGAAGGTCAGTTCTTATCACAGTGAATGAGATTGGTTTTTTTTCTCCCAATATAGTTTGGGGCTTGATTTTGTTTTTTAAAATTTAACTTTGTCATTAATTGACTTAAGTAGTAACAATATCTGGCCCTGTGGTTATAAAGCTCATGTATATCTGTTCTTAACAGAGCTTTCGCTTACTCCTGTGTATTTTATTTGCCAGCTCTATGTGCGAGCAATGGCAGATTACTGGCCCTTACAAGATCCTGCTATACCATGCGCTGATGCAGGTTTGCCTTTTAAGAAGGGTGAAATACTCCAGATTGTGGACCAGAATGATGCTCTCTGGTGGCAGGCCAGGAAAGTTTCAGATCTCAGTGCCTGTGCTGGACTTATACCCTCAAATCATCTTCTTAAAAGGTAAAGAAGTCTTAATTTTTCTGATTTATATTAAAAAAAAATAGCTAGTTATTCAGACTTTGCTATTTAAAATGTTCAGAAGTTATATAGCAGTATGATTCAGAGTGACATCTGATAAACTTCTTTCTTCTTTCTGTTCTCTGACTTCTTGTTCTCCTTCCCTTAAGAGTAACTAGTTGAGAACAAGCTTTTGAAAGTACCTGTATCATCTCATCTTAAAGTGATGTCTGAGAAGATCACAACAGTTGCCTAGTCTCTGTGCTAGTTGCTAAGACATCCAGTGGAGTGTAGCAGCTGAAAGATGGGTGGAAATTAAGGGCCCTGACTGTTTAGGACCATCATTTCTGATTTAAAAATAAAGGGAGGAAAAGCAGGATACTAAATGTATAGTATAAAGGCATAGCTGTATCAAGAAACAATATTTATTTAAAGATGTCCTGTGAGGCATGAGTTACCTTTTTAGCTTTGGTCAAAACTGAGTATACCAGATAAAAAGAGAGGAAAACCAAACCAAACAAAAAACCAAAACAAAAAGAAGTGCTCAAGAAAAAGCAAGGATCCCTTGCCTATTATCTTTTGCATAAATAGCCCTTTATTTTTATACTACATGCTTTCAGAACTGGAGCAGTTAAACTGCTGCAGCACACCTTTCAACTTGACCCTCTAACCATATGTCCTGCCTGTGTTACCCTCAAGAAAACGTAAAGCCACACAGTTGCAGATGATAAGCTTTGATTTGTACTATATGTAAACCTAGCTACTGTCTGTATAATGAAAGTTGAAATCAAACCAGGTTGTGATTAAGGCTGCAAACAAGAGGCTCTGTGTAGTAACAAAGGCAATAGTACTGCTACCCATAGCAACAGCACACTCTCCTACTTCCAGGAGTCTGTAGCACATTATGGCTTATCCTGTCCTTATGTAGAAACTCTAAATACTTCTGGGCTGCTGATTGGGAAATTGCTTTTAAGTAGTTCTGATAGCATGTAGGCTTTCTTTCAGGACTTTGCTGTGGACTAAAACAATGGGTAATGTTTCCATTCTTAGTGTCTTCTGCCAGCTCAGTTCTGATTGATCTTACGTGTAAGAAGGGAGTCTGACTGGAGCATAATGTGCTTGTGGACTATTTTGTTTCTTTAACTGTGATAAATGTATTTTTCTACGTAGGAAGCAGCGAGAATTCTGGTGGTCTCAACCTTTCCAGCCCCATCTCTGTCTCAAATCATCAATGTGTGAGTGAAAAGTTATTTGAATGGTAGTGTAGAAAAGAAAGTTCTTGTTTCTCTTTCCAGGGATACTGAAATAGAAGCTCATACAATTCAGTTGAATTCAAAGTCTTTGTTTCTGGAGCTGTATTATAACCTCAGAAATGTGTTAACTGCCCCCAGGAAAATATTTCATGGTAGTTGTACTATGAAGTATATTGTTGGTGGAGGTGGTTGTCTCCAGTGCACGTGAAGACTGTGAAAGAAGCTGTGAATTCAGCTCCCTCTGAAGTCTGTAATAGAGCTCTCCTCTAGGAGAGCCAGTTCTCTCTAAGAAAATTGGGTGGGAATGCGTGTGAGGTGACAACTGGCTTTCCAGGGACACAGATAACAGTTCTGCACTGGATGTGCGATATATTTAGAATGTTTCTTTGTCATCAAAGCTATTGAGAGAAAGATAAGCTGTGCTGCCTGTGAGGTTATTCATGGTGACAATCCAGAAACATTATCCTCTGCCACCTATAGCTTTCTGTAAACATCCAATTATTCTCAAGGAACATTCTTGCTGTTTTCTCTCTCCTCATTTTTTTTCTGTGGTTTTTTATAGTAGTATACAATTATTTTTTCTCTTGTGATAACTCCCAGATTGAGTGTGTTTCATTGCCTAGGATTCTTCTTGCAGTGACTGCTTGCTTTGTTAGAGCTGGAGCTCTTTTTCACCATAATTTTATTGCATTTTAACTGCTTCAATGGATTTGCTGAGGGCAGTAAGCACTGTGGAAGAAGGTAGGAGATGGTATCTGGACAACGTTGCATTCCTGTACCTAGACTCAGTATAGCACATGTTTTTTACAGGCTTTTTAAAAAAGTCATCAGAAATGAGACAGAAATGAGTTTGGTAAATACATGCAAAAGAAACACAAGTTCTTGGTATTTTGTGTGCGTGGCATAGTTGAAATCAAGTTTTTTTTTTCACTTGAAATAGTAGAAGCTTACATTGTCTTAAAGCAGGGAACTGTCGGTTTTGGATGGGCTTTGAGGAAGGAAAGAGTACTTTTTCCTTTCTCTTTTCTCTTTTCTTCTCCTTCTTTCTCTCCCATCTTCAGCAGCTGACCTCAGCAGCTCTGAAAGTTTAATTAAAGGATACATATGAGCAGAATATGGTTGACAGATGCCCTGATAATTGCCTTGTAACTGGAAAATAGCTCCTCCTAATAGGCATCTGGAGGGGTGCAGAAGACCAGAACACACAGAGCAGGATTGTGAGTCCATGAGCTTGCCCAAGCCCACAAGACCGCATTTCAGGGATGTGAATTGATGACAGATGGAGAGGGAGCTGAATCAATCTTTCCTTTTCCTTTCCTTTTCTTCCCTGTAATAATTATAATAAAGTCAACCACACAAATCACTTTCATTGAGTGAAGCATATTGGAAAGAAAAGCTACAGAAGAGAAGGGAGGGAGTGGAAAGTTATATTCTGTTATGGTAATACTTAAAAATCGATATCTACAGGATAAACAGTGACAGCCATGTTAAGTCTTTTATTATTTCAAAAGGAGAATTCAAGTTAGATGTGTTTGCCTCTGCCACAAGTGCTTTAGAGCACTAGTTTAAGGTGAGCTTTTGCTCACTGAAGACAGAGCAGATCAGTAAGTTGAAGTTAACAGATCTGAGCTAAAAGTACTTTCTTTCTGATGTCTGAGATCAATCTTGTAAGATCTGTAAGGTTTTTTTCCTCCCCAGTGTTTTTCTGATTCAGATGACTTTTTTTTTCCCCTTGTGTTGATCTGTAGAGGATGACATGCAGATTGATGAGAAGTGTGTGGAAACAGGTAACTGAATTCACTTGAGATTATCCTCTTTGCTTCAAGGTAGTAGCTAATTAAAGCCTAATTTTGTTTCCCAGATAATAACACTCATTCTCCTCATGAACCTAATGGTAGAAAATTCTAAATTTCATACCCTGGAAACTTCAGCCTACATTAGTGTATTAAAGTGAGCTGTTTGCAGTTCTGGTGTACAGTGCTTATACTGATGTGTTGTGCCAAAAAGAGAGACCACTCCAGACTTATCTGTGTGAATGAGATCCAGCCTCTTTGATTCAAATTTTGGACTGTGGCTGTAATGTGACCACAGATTTTGCCCACTGTTGATTTAATGCCACAGATTATTGTAGTCTTGGAGAAGACATGAGACTCATTGTCAAGAAACTGATTTCAGGAGAATGTTTTTTAGGCACTGAGCAAGAATAGGTTTGTACATGTGAATGGTACATGTGAAGACTGTTAGCCTGTCATGCTCCCAAAACCAGCACAGCTCATTCTTCCTCCTGCTGAGGTAATTCAAAAAGCTCTCATGAGGGATGCGATCCTGAGGACTGGGTGGAGAGCGACCAGACCGTTAATTCAAGCATGGCGAGCTGTATTTTGCCACCTCAGTGTAGAGGGAAGTGGGGAAAGTATGTGTGAGACAGACTGATAGGAGCTGGAAAATTGATTTCTGATTCTGAAATTCTGTTGGAGGAAAAGAACTAAATTTTGAATTTATTTTAATATCTTTGCTATCTGGATTACTAAACAAGATGAAGAAACATTTGAGTCTGGTAAGTTCCTCTGACCTAACTCCAAATTCCTTGCTATTGTTCTGCTGCAAGAAGGGTGTCCAGAGACAAACAAGTGTCTTAAAAACAACCAGGTGACAAAAACCAGGATGCCATTTTAGCTTTAGAAGCCATTCTGGCTTGAAAAGCATTTATGTAAAATCCTGTTGCCTTAAGTCTTCCTCTTGCTCTTCGATTACCTTAGTAGTAATATTTTTGTCTTGTTACCTCACAAGTGTGTTTCTTCTCATGCATCAGATCTGTTTATCAAATCCTACTCAGTTACACCTGTGCAGGCTGTGACAGCAGGCGCTGCCCTGATGTCAGCAGATAATTGCATTACTGTAGGAGTTGGTGTGGTGAAGAGGAGAGCTGTTCTGGATTCGTGATTGTGTGCGTGGCTGGGACACAAGGAACAAAAATGCAAAAGAATGAATGATTGATGTATAAGACATAAATAAATCAGCGCTTTTTTTTAAACCAACCTGGTTTTGGGGTGGTTTTGATTTTTTAGGGAACAGCTACCTATTCATAATACATTCAGAGTTCTGAAAAATGTAAGTCTTCTAAAATAAAATAAATCATTTTTTCACTAAAACAATGCTACTCCTGCTAAAGTTCTTATCTGAGATATTTATTAATCTTGTGGAGAAACTGTCATTCCACCTGACACTTGCTCTTCTCCACAAGGTTCCTACTTGCCAGGGGAAATTCTCCTCTTATCACCTGGTGGTTTGTTCTCTTCCATCAAAGTTTTTAAGACGGAACCATCAGGTCTGCAGGGCTGTCATTCGTTTTCAGGCTAGGATGTTTCTGGTAACTGCACCTGGGGATTACACTTGCAAATCCTATTCACTAGGCAGTGCTGACTCAGCTGTCTGCTGTATCCAGTCAGAGGAATAAAAAGGTGCAAATATTTGCTATCCTACATTGTACTTTGCAGTAACCAGTAGTTGAAGATCCGTGTGATGTATTTTGCCAGTACAACACTTGTACAGTTGCTGTAGATGAGTGTCTCATTCTTTGTGAACTGAGAATTCATGGTCAAACAGGCATATTTTAGATTAAAAGCCTGCACTGATGGATTTTTTTGTTTGTTTCAATCTCAGTATAGAGTGTCTTCTCAAAACTAATTGCTTTATATCTGTCTCTATCTGAACATGCAGAGGAGCTTAAAGAAGGTAACACTAACTTTTTTTCTTCCCTGTCTCCTGTAAGCAGTAATCTATTAGAATTTTTCTGTGTTTATTGAACAATACTGAACTTTGTCCTAAATAAGCAGTTTTGTGCCAGGTAATTTCTTCTACAGTCAAACTGCAGGAGTTGTTATTCCTACATTTATTCCTACGTGTACTAAAACTGTTTTAAAGGTACAAGTAGTGAAGAGTGTATGCATGTAAAAGAAGAGTAACCAAGATGCCAATAACCAGTTTTGGTTTGATACTGGCATACTTCTGAGATAACTGTCAATTGAATCTAGTGCTAAAGGATGATACATTTCATGGTTTGCAAATGAAAAGAATGTTCTTCCCTTGGAACCATTAGTCCTTTGAAAGATATGCCTATGTCTTCTGTATCTTATTCTTTAACAAGGCTAAAATAAAGGGAATACACAGCTTGGATAACTACACACATGATTAGGGGAAAATTAGGAGTCCTTTTTGAAGAGAAATCTAAATACTGCTGGCACCATTTTTTCCTCTAGTTATTTGTTTTCAAATCACCTTGTTGTTGTTTAGACAGTTATTCTGTCACCTGATGACTCCTCTCCATCCAGGGAGGGGAATCAGGAAAAGGAAAGGAAACCTGTGGGTGGAAATAAAAACAGACTTAATAAAGTAATAGTAATATAAACCAGTATTAATATAAAGTACAGAGTTATACTCAGCTGATACAGTGGTCATCACAAGCTGTGACGATTACAGCGGGCAGGGGAGTAGGCCTCGGAAGCAGAACAGCAGATGAGACCCTCTTGACATAGAAGCAATCGAGGAAAGAGGCCATCTCCCACCAAACGCCCCACTTTATACCGAGCGTGATATTTGTGGTATGGAATAACTTTGTAGGCCAGCTTGGGGTCAGCAGCCCTGGCTTTTGCTCCTCCCAGCTTCTGTACCTGATGAACCTGGAACTGCTGAAGACTTCAGTCATTGGCTGACAACTAAAACAAAATCTCAAATCAACTTTGTTCCCATGAAATTGAGTATTGCAGTCTTTGCAGAAATGCAGCTTTCCTGAATAGAAAACTGATTCTAAGATTCTATCCCAGTGAAACCAGGACAAACCTTTATAAAATAGTTTCTAACTATTTCTAGCATTGATCTATTGAGAAATTGTTATTTTGGAGCCTTACAGGAGAGATTTCATTTTTAAAAAATACATGCAGAGATTCAGAAGGCTCACCTTGATGGCTAAGCCTGCACAAGGAACAGCATGAGAATAGGAACAAAAAGAATTGGAGGAAATAGACTAGTCTGGGATGTTAGAGCACGGATATCACTGATCCAAAAATTATGAAAAAGAAATAATAAAATCAGGTCTTCATTCTGCCTGAAAGATCCAAGCAGATCCGTCTTGCTTTTTCCTAGCATGCTATTGGCCAGAAACTTGAGTTACAATTTTTTTATTTCTGATGTTGAGCTACTGACTTGTTGGTTATTGTAATGTTATAACTGAAGAATTTCTTTTCACCTGAAAAGCTTAAATTATGTAGAGGTTTTTTCACTGTAAGTATTTCAAAGCATTGTCTGTCATCTAGTTATCTAAGGAATGAAACAAGTAAAATGCAGAGTTTCAAATCTAATTTAGAAAATAGAAAAACTTTTTAAGTTTAATATTTCTCTTACAGAAATATCAGTCCTTTGAATTGGTCACTGGTCATGTGAAGTATTTGAGTATTTCATATCATGGACTAGTGTGCTTTTTAAAATTAGATTAGGCATGGTACTTCTGTATGTTCACTGAAACACTGGTTTTCATTTGGGATCAGCAATAATTGTTAGCCATCTAGCTCTTAAACTTTCACTGTTCTTTATTTCATGAGTATTTGTTCTTCATATTCTAGAAGAGGAAGAATTTGGTGAATTTGGTCAACGAGTCTTTATTGGTACGCAATGACTAAAGATAAGTAAGATATTTGGGGCTTCACCTAGATTAAGTTCTTGTCTGAAGTTAAGTAAAAGGCTTCATTCTTCATTTCACCTAAAGAATTATTGAATTGAATTCTACTTGCTCTGTTTTCCAAACTTCAAGAAGTTGTTTTCCTCCTACTTATGCTTTTTCTCTCCGTTGAAATCTCTCTTCCTGTTAGGTTTCTACTGAGACATGGGCACCGCTATTTTAACTTGACTGGCTGTTAAGATTTCCCTTACTTCACAATTAATTTTGCTAGAGTGTAATGTTGTTCTGCTGTCTGTCATCCTATGAGATGAGGGCTTTCAGTAGAAAAGTAGACCAAAAAGTGAGGTTTTCAGAGTGGGATGGTAAGGTGGAGCAACAAACCCATCCCTGTTACTAAACTATAGTGACCTTTAAAATATTTGGATTCATTCTGGAGGCTGAAGCAAATGTTCCCGACTTGCTCTAGAGGAGTGAACCAGCTACACTAGCAAAACACAGTTGACCTGTTCCCTGGTGATGTTTCATGTGGCCAGAAACTTCTCCTTCAGCTTGTTTTGGGGAGGTCTTTAATTCTGGTGTAATTTTCAGGTGACTTTCAGTGAGATTTGATGTCTTCTTTAACTGTCTTTTAATGCTCAGAGGTGCTACCAAGCTGACATACCAAGTGCATCAATTAAATATACTTTCACCCTGCAAAAAGCTCAGAAACCCAGTATGTTGTGTGGCTTAGAAAGAGATGCTTCAGACTAAAGTATGAGTTGGCTGCATCTTGGGTGTATTTTCCAGAACCAATGTCTTTGTCTCTTACAGCTGGTTTGTCTTTGTCTCTTACAGCTGGTTTCCGTAGAAGTATGCGCCTGTGTCGCAGGAAATCCCGGACCAACCCGCAGTCGTGTCACGCTCGCTGCCCCAGCAGCTGTTACAGTGCTCTTGCAGCTCCATATGAAGAGGTGGTTAGGTACCAGCGGCACCCAGCAGACCGGAACAGACTAATTATACTAGTGGGTAAGAGGTTAATTACTTTCTCATGCAAATTTCACAACTTAGAACAGAGGGTTGGAAACAGTCGGTCGTGGTCTGATCCACTGAGATTTCCTGCTGCAAATTGCAGCGGTTGCAGACTGTGCAGGTAGCTCTCAAAGCAAAATTTCACGAGTGATTTTCTGTAATTTGACTTCGTTGTTGGTTTTAAAGTTTGATGTATATATATAATCATCTTTGCTTGAGACAGTGAATTTTTTAAAAAAAAGTCTTGGGAAGAAGCCATGCAGCTATGAATGCTGGTTGATAACGGATTTTATTAGGGAAATGGTTCAGTTTTATATTCATTTGGGACTGGTATGGAAAGTGATGAGAAAACATTTGTAACTTACCAGAAAACATCTTTATGTGGAGGCATTTCTACAGCTAGTGTTAAATGCATGGATATGGCAATGGGAAGAAGGTTTAAAATTAAATTCCAGACTAGAAAAATCTCAATTGTGGGCAGTATTGAAAGCTAAAAAGATGCCTTTAATAATGCTTGTTATAGGAGATGTTGTACTAAGTGGGCTGCAAGCTCTCAAGTAGTCTTTAATGATAGTGACTGAAAGGGAACTGTGTTCTGTGATCCTGATAAAGCAAAGTGGGTAAAGGCAAATCCATTCTCCTTCCTAACTCTGGAAATATTTGATAATTTTTTTTTTCTTTCAAAATAGTATTGCTGAGCTGCTTCCTGGGTATGACTGTATCTCTGGGAGGCGATTTGTATACTGTATTGTAATCAAGGCGGTCAACTCTGGTACATTTTTTGGGAACTTATTTATATAAGAAAATGTTCTATATGTTATGTGTTAGAAAATGGGGGTTGTGTGTGTAGAAAGTGCCTCTGTCAGTTATGTTAGTTGCTTTTCCAACTTTTCAGGTCCTGCAGGAGTTGGTGTGAATGAGCTAAGGCGAAGGCTTATCGCAAGTAACCCACGAGAGTTTCAAAGTGCTGTACCTCGTATGTGATGTTCTTCCTTTACCCCCACTACTCCCTTCAAACACAATTAGGAAATGTTAGGTACCTCCCTCTTGCCTTTGTGTATCCACTCGCTCTGCTGTATGGCTGTTTTTTCAGCTCTACTGCAAGCCTGAGACATTTGCGTTTATAAGGGTTATTTTAAAATACTATCTTTCACCTTATTTTGGCAAATCAGCCAAAGGTATTTTCAGGTTACAGCTTCTGAAACCCTTAAAGCTTTATGTAGCAGTAGATTGTCTGCATTATTTTGTTTAATCTTGACGATTGCTTTTCTTAGATTTAAGAATACTTCTTAGGGACATTGTACATAGTGTTTAAATTATGAGAAATGAGAATGAAGGCAACAGAAGTTGGTGCTTAATAGGCTTTCCAGCTTTCCCTTTTAGCATTCTAGTCTCAGATGAGACTTACACAGCTTAATTGCTGACATAATAACTGAAATTGTTTCTACCTGTGCTTATTTGGTTCTTGTGATTTGGATAACCAAACAAGAAATGTATGAATCTGAAGCTGGTTGAAAAGTCAGGAATTCTTTTGTGCCTAAGAACCCAGATATAGGGAAGATGCAAGTGTGGGAAGGCTTGTGGGATGTTTCCATATGAATTTTAATCAATTTTACCTGAGAGGAGTAAGAGCAGTTGTGCAAACAGCTCCAAAGTACTTCTTTTGAGACCCAGATACTTGGATTAAACCATTCTCCTTCTATTCCAGGAAATACAGTTGTGCTTTGCTAATTTTCAAGGACCTGCCACTGGGAAACCAGTACAGTAGGCAAGGTTTTTGCTCTGGATTAACAAATGGAAACAACTCATTTTATTACTTACAAAAATACTGATTTATAATCCTTCATAAAAGTTGTATCATTTTCACTTATAAAATTACAAGAATCTACTTGCAGTTGTTTTTTGTGCGTGTACATATCTCCTTTCAGACACCACTCGTGTTCAGAAGAGTTATGAAATGAATGGTCGTGAATATCACTACGTATCAAAGGAAACTTTTGAAAACATGGTGTATAGCCACAGGTAACTAGGAGAGACAAATTACACTTCTGCTACCTAAAATGTAACATGATCCAAGGGAAGACGGTTTTGTAGTTAGGTCCCACATCTGGGCTCTTCCAGTCATATTTACTATGTATGTTTGGTTTAAATTTTGGTCAAATTACTTGAGCCCATTACTTCAAAAACTGTTTGTGCAGTTGCAAATAAGCTCCTCTACAATCAACCTCAGAGTCCTTCTCAATGAAAGTGGGGTCTCCAGTCCTGAGCTCACTTGATGTGCTTGTAAGTTAAGAGTTTAACTCTTCTGGAAAATGGACGGCTTTCTAAAATTGAGCAGTGAGTTAGACCTGTTCCTGATCTACAGCTCCATTGCAGAATTTCTGCAGTGATGGCATCTCCACGTAAGCAGATGAACTGTAAGGGCCAAACTTTCAAAACTGTCTGCCCCTTTCTGTGCATCAATAATTCCTCTAAGACAGATCAGCCTAGCACCGGAAGCTACACTCTGAGCTCTTCCAAGTGCTTTGAGATCCTCTGATGAAGCGGTAAGCACTATATAAATGATAAGCATTTTATCGTTAGAGTCACAACCTCTAAACACATAATTTGTGACAACAAGATGAGTAAAAATGCGTGCTTTGGAAATGTCCAATTGTAATGGTTCTAATTTTGTGTCCAGTGTAGCAGAGAAGAGCAAAGGTGGAGGTTGTTCATCAGTGTTCTCTGTTTTATGATCATTCAGTCTTGATCAGTGGATTACATGTGAAGATTTCACCCTTAAATGGAACCTTTTTGAGACTCAAGTACTCTTTCATTTTTCCTCTTCCTCACCACTGTTGCAGAATGCTGGAATATGGGGAATACAAAGGGTACCTGTATGGTACCAGTATTGATGCAGTGCGAACAGTCCTCGACGAAGGCAAGATCTGTGTGATAGATTTAGAACCACAGGTGAGTTGTGAAGGGACAGGAAGTGCACAACTCATGTCTTCTGGAAGGAAAAATAGTTCTCTGTACATTCTTGAGCTATTGGAACAGCGTTAGTTGCTTTCTCTTATTTTTTCACTTTATCTCATGGTGCTTATTAATAATAGATTATTCTTTGCATGGGTGTTGGGGTGGTAATACTACAGTAACAAGTATGTGCAGATTAGTATAGTTTTTGTTTCCAAGTCAGCAGCTGCATTACTGGGAATAATAACAGAAAAGACTTTTCACACTTGCTTAAAGCAAGGATTATTCTTTCATGTGGAGATGGTTGCAGGGGATTTCCTCATCCTCCAAGCTGTGTTAGTTGAGAGATTTCTCCTTCCATTAGCAATCTCTGAACACCCTTTGGTAAAAGCAGCAACTATTGAGTTGGCCAAAAAAAGTAATAAAAGTTCAGGGTTTTTTTAATAGATGGACATACATGTCTTGAAACATAACTAACTTCATTTCAAACTGCAAATTCATTATGGAACTTGACAGCTGACAGTTCAAGCTTGTTTTAGAAAAAGAAAGGGCACAATTTTGTTAACAATTATTTATCTGGCCTCAATTTCAAAATGGAAAATCAAACGGAACGTTTTTGTCGTATTCTGCTGTATTACTTCAGAAAAGGAAAAAATGCTGTGCAAGCTCATAAAAAGTTGTGTGATGAGTATGGTGAAGATGCCTTAAAACTACGGCAGTGTCAGAATTGGTTTGCTTAACTTTGGTCCAGAGACTTTGATGTTAAAGATGTACCACGCTCAGGCAGGACAATCGAAGTTGATAACATATTAAAGGCATTGATCAAATCCAATTGGTGTTTAACAACATGAGAGATTGCCGATAACATATGAAAATCGAGCACTGAGAACCATTTGGAAACAACTTGGATACATTGGGAAGCTCAGTATTTGAGTACCACATGAGCTCAAAGAAATTCATCTCACCAAGCGCATTGACACCTGCAATTCTCTCTTGAAACACGAGGAAAACCATCAATTTTGAAACAGATGATTAGCAGGCACTGAAAATGAATTGTCTACAACAACAACAGTGAGTGAAAAAGATGGTGGACCAAGCGTGATGAGCCAGCTCAAAGCTCTTCAAAAGCAGATATTCACCAAAGGAAGGTTCTGCTGTCAGTCTGGTGGGATTTCACAGGTATTGTGTATTTTGCATTGCTTCCAAGGAACCAAACCATTAATTTGGACACGTACTGTCATCAACTGGATAAATTAAATGATGCCATCAAACAGAAGCATCCAGAATTGGTGAACTGCAAAGGTGGTGTGTCTCTCCAAGAGAACACCAGCCAACAGACAAGTTTGGTCACTCATCAAAAATGGCTGCAGCTTGGATGAGATGTGGTACCACATCCACCGTATTTGTCAGACCTGGCACCATCAGACTGCCATTTGTTTTGCTCTTTACAAAGCGCACTGAATGGTAAAACCTTCACTGCTGATGAGAATGTCAAATTGTTCTTGGAACTGTTTTTCTGCTGAAAAAAATAAGAATGTTTTTGAGCGTGTAATCATGAAGTTGCCTGGAAGATGGCAAAAGATAATTGAACAAAATGGACACTATATTGGTTAATACAGTTTTTGTTTCCCATGAAAAATTCGCCCTTCATTTACCCAGAAAAGGATGCAATTACTTTTTGGCCAACTCAATATTGTAGTAATCAAGCAAAAGCAGGAAATTATATCATGCATTTGTTTCTCATTACAAGTAACGTAACAGCTGGCAGTAAGCTGCTGCCGCAATGACCAAACAGCTCTACAGGAACCTCCAGTGAGTGTGTGCTGTACAGAGCGCTACCCATCTAGGGACCTCAGTTTGAAAATGTTGCTGATGGAGATAAATTTGTAAACGTCTAAGAGACATAAAGCTGTGTCCAGCAAAATCCTACTAAGCTTTTCTGAATTTCTTGCATATTTAGTGCTTAGGAGCCGTTAAGACCATTGGGTTTCAGCATCTCTTCTAACTGGATGTAAAGAGAGACACCATAACTCAGTAACTTTTAGAGACTCCCCTCTATGCAGAGCCAGTGTAGTCAGAGCCTTAGGTTAGCAGTGGTTTGAGCTGTTTAAAAGTTGTTACGTGACCTGTGGGGAGCTACTCAAAATCCGAATTACTATAGGGGGCACATTAGGCCACACTTTGGTCTTCATGTCACATCTAAAACTGCCCTTGGGTTTCTTCTGCTACACTTATAAACAAGAGGGAGAAGAGGAGGGGGGGAAATGTAACCTTCCTACTCGGAAAGATGTGTCACTATCAGTTTTTTAGGGTATGAGGTTAAAGGACAAGTTCTGGGAAGGGTATAAAGTAATAGTACATAACTGTTTGTCAGTAACTGCTGTGAGGCAGGAGAATTACTGCTCAGTTGCATACTTGTATTTTAAATCTGGTAGCTTGGTCAACTTTAAATACTATGCTTTTTTTTTCTCTTTTTTTTCTAGTTCCTCTCACTGTTTTGTAGTAGTTTAAAAATGCTAATTAGCATCAGGGAATGTTACACAGTACAAAGGTTTCCAAAAGCAGGATACTTTCTTCCAGTATGGAGCAATAAAGGTGTACTTTTTCCAATGGTAGCTCTCCAAAAGCTAAAAAAACAGGTTTCAGGTTAATCTTTAATGTTGTTGATTGTAGAGATCTGTTAATGACAATGTCCAGTCACTCACTGGAGTTGCAAGCATCTCCAAATAAGGTTACGAAGCGGAATTAAGTGATTGGTATGCTGCAGTTGGTTAACTGTATCTGGTCCAAGGATTATTAGTGAGGTCATTTTAAAGTAGGTGTTCCTAACAAAGATTACTGCTAGGTCTGAAGATAATAGCATATTGTAAACAGTTGCCTTTTCATGGGAGTAAACCTGAGGTGAATACACTTGAAATACTTTAACTTTTTTTTACTCTTAATTTGCAGGGCATACAAGTAGCCCGGACTCATGAATTAAAGCCCTACATTATATTCATCAAGCCATCCAGCATAAGCTGCATGAGGCAGACTCGTAAAAATGCCAGAATCATTACGGATTATTATGTGAACATGAAATTCAAGGTGAGAATTGGGAATAGAAGAGATTCGGTTTATTAATCTGGGATTCTGTGTTTGGAACAGAATGCGTTATATATGTTAACTCTTCTTCAAAAAGATTATTGTGTCTTTAGGATCAAATCTAAGTTATTGTTGTCTTTTTCTGTTTGGTTTGTTAGGATTTTTTTCCCCCTCCTGACTTGCTTTCAAGCAGAAGGGTTGTAATTTGTACCTAGGGGATTGAGGCATTTTGCATAAAAATGCCTTTAAAGGAGAAGTTATTTTGTATAGTTGTGTTTTAACTGCCTTGTGACAAGATTTGAGAGAACACAAACATACATTTACTGTTTGCATTGAAATATCTGGAATGTGCTTCATTCAGTAATTTAATCAAACATTTTTGTCACATAGTTATAAGAATGTATTATTTCATGTGTGCTTAATGACAGTATCAACATCAATTCTATACCAAGTTCTACAGATAAAAACACCAATCCTGCCTGTAGGGAATGCATATCTTGTATTTACAATGTGTCTAGTGCGTTTTCACAGTTGTTTACATGCAAACCATGTTCAAGTTTAGAATCTTAAAATTTTGGACACCTCAGTCCATAACTGTGTATGGAAACGAACTGTGATTGCTATGGCAGAAAAAAGCATGAACACTGGAGAAACAAACTAAAATGTCGAGTGACAACACAAGTGTTAGTGGATTTGCCTTCCGATCCCTAACATCCTCTGGGGCACTCATCAGTAGAATAACCTTTTTGGGGCAAAGGGAGCATACTGAGAGACATGGTGTTTCCTTGGGAAGGATACAGCAGCCAGCCCTGTTTGGCATATTTTACTGTAGCAAACTGTAAATGATACAAAGCACACTGGCACTCACCACTCGCCTCTTGTCTACGTGGCCCAAGGTGTTCTGCAGATGCCACGCAGAACACAACACTAACACTTTATAGACTTACTCTATGTCTTGCAGGAAGAAGATTTACAGGAGATGGAAGACTCTGCTAAGAAAATGGAAGCTCAGTTTGGTCAGTTCTTTGATCAAGTGATTGTGAACGACAATTTACAAGAAGCATCTGCACAGCTGCTGTCTGCAGTTCATCGTGCACAGGATGAGCCCCAGTGGGTCCCTGCAGTATGGATATGCTCAGACACTCAGCCCTAATTCTGAGCAGCAGGCAGCTTCAGAAAGATTATAGCTTATGTTTTACTTCAAGAATAATCCTAATGTCAGGATTGCAAGAAGTTATCTTTATGTGAGGGATTTGGAAGAGGATTAGGAAGCTGCTACAGGAGATATAATCATACTATATTCTGTGTAGCTTTTCAGCTTTTTATGTTACAGTTGCATCCATTTTTGTACAAAAAAAGAAGGATTGATTGTGAGTGGTCAATTACAAAAATAAAGAAAAATCTATTTTGTTGCATGTATCTTGATTATTTACTTGTACATAACTATGGAACAGTCCTTTCTTTTTGTTATGGTCATTCTGTACATTCTGGAAGTCTTACAGACAGCAACACTTGGGCCAGAGAATGCTCTTTTAGCATGCTAGAGCTCAGCAGAGTGTTATTTATGAAGGTATTGGCTTACCCTTTTTTCCTTTTACGACAGAAGCACAGTGGTGCTGTCACAATAAAAATTACTCTAGAAACCACAGTTATTTTCACAATACATGTAGCATGTAATTTCTTTTGTTCCATCAATGCAAGTGAGTAAAAACTGACAGAATGTGGATTTAAAGGGGAAATAAAGTCAGAAGTCCCTTTTCCCAGTGGTTTGCATGCTCTCCTCATCAAACAGTGCATGCTCTCCTTATCAAACTCTCCTCGCCTCACGTTGCTGCTGTCTTGCCCACTGAGGAATACAGATGATTATTCTGTTGCCTTACCTCACCTTGGAGGAAAATCAACAAATGTCATTTAAACAGTCTAGAAATAAATTATTCAAAGACAAATAGCGCGGTTACCACCCTGCCTGCTTGTGCTAGAGTCAGGCCTAGTATTCCTTCTTCAGAAGTAAAACAGAAGAGACCAGAGTCCCAACATGGCACTGGTGTGGGCTAAGTATGGCTCTGTGCTGCTGGTCCATGACCAGCTCCCCACTTTGCCGCCTAGTGCAGCACTTGTCTGCTCTTTTTTCTTGCCTGTTTTTCATGTTTTTTGCTTATGGACAGGCTTCTTTTCATTAGTGTTGCATTTGTTTTGCGTTTATTTGTGCAGAAATGGAATTTTTTCACATTATTTTCTACTTCTTTTCGTCTCTCCCTTTTGTTTACTGTGTAACTTCATTTTGCAAATTGTGCCTGTGGCTACAGGGTAAAAGAGGCTGGAAACCTCCCTTCTCCACTAACGCGTATCTGATTTTGCGGGCCCGCAGCCCAAGGGACGCAGACACACGCCCCGCCCCGCCCCGCTCCGCCAGAGCGGGTGCACACCACGCTGGGAAGGGAAGGACGGGCCTTCCCAGGGAGGGGAGGGGCGGCCCCCCCCGCCGCTGGAGGGGGCCGCAGCCCCGGCGCAGAGCGGAAGCGAGCCTCGGCGCCATCCCGTGTCGTCCGGGAGACCGGCGGCGGCGTCAGGCGCGGCATGGCGGCCCAGAGGGCGGGTCCTGCCGGGGTGAGGGCGCGGCGGA
>NW_010179269.1:0-1336 GCF_000695765.1 Mesitornis unicolor
ATATGTCTTTCATGTGTCTTATGTCTCACATTTCTTGTCTCACATGCCTTACATGCCTTGCCTTTCATGTCTTGCCTTACATGTCTTACATGCCTTGCCTTTCATGCCTTGCCTTACCTGCCTTACATGTCTTGCCTTACATGCCTTACATATCTTGCCTTGCCTTACATATCTTACATGTCGTGTCTTACATGTCGTGTCTTACATGTCGTGTCTTACATGTCGTGTCTTACATGTCGTGTCTTACATGTCGTGTCTTACATGTCTTACGTGTCTTACATGTCTTGTCTTACATGTCGTGTTTTACGTGTCTTACATGTCGTGTTTTACGTGTCTTACATGTCGTGTTGTACGTGTCTTGCCTTGCCTTGCATGTCTTGCCTTACATGCCTTGCATGTCTTGCCTTACATGCCTTGCATGTCTTGCCTTGCCTTACGTGTCTTACGTGTCGTGTCTTACGTGTCTTGCCTTACGTGTCTTACATGTCGTGTCTTACATGTCTTGCCTTACGTGTCTTGCCTTACATGCCTTACATATCTTGCCTTGCCTTACGTGTCTTACGTGTCGTGTCTTACATGTCTTGCCTTACGTGTCTTGCATGTCTTGTCTTACATGTCTTACATGTCACGTCCTACGTGTCTTACATGTCTTACGTGTCTTGCCTGTCTTGTCTTACATGTCTACATGCCTTGCCTTACATGCCTTACATGTCTTA
Source organism: Mesitornis unicolor (assembly GCF_000695765.1). Taxonomy (NCBI): domain Eukaryota; kingdom Metazoa; phylum Chordata; class Aves; order Mesitornithiformes; family Mesitornithidae; genus Mesitornis; species Mesitornis unicolor. The sequence goes on from NW_010179269.1 coordinate 717, forward strand.
CATGTCTTGCCTTACATGTCTTACATGTCGTGTTTTACATGTCTTACGTGTCTTGCCTTGCCTTACATGCCTTGCCTTACATGTCTTACATGCCTTGCCTTGCCTTACATGTCTTACATGTCTTGCCTTACATGTCTTACATGTCTTACATGTCTTGTCTTACATGTCATGTCCTACGTGTCTTACATGTCGTGTTTTACGTGTCTTACATGTCTTACGTGTCTTGCCTTGCCTTACATGCCTTACATGTCTTACATGTCTTGCCTTACATGCCTTGCCTTGTCTTACATGTCTTGCATGTCTTGCCTTACATGTCATGTCTTACATGTCTTACATGTCGTGTTTTACGTGTCTTACGTGTCTTGCCTTGTCTTACATGCCTTGCCTTTCATGCCTTACATGCTTTGTCTTACATGCCTTGCCTTACATGCCTTACATGCTTTGTCTTACATGCCTTGCCTTACATGCCTTGCCTTTCATGCCTTACCTGCCTTGTCTTACATGCCTTGCCTTGTCTTGTCTTACATGTCTTACAAGTCTTACATGTGTTGTCTTACGTGTCTTACGTGTGTTGTCTTACGTGTCTTATATGTGGTGTCTTATGTGTCTTATGTGTTATA
>NW_010179270.1:0-889 GCF_000695765.1 Mesitornis unicolor
TTCTATTTAGCTCAAACCAGGACATTCCATCAGGCACAGAGGTGAGACTGACTAGCCTATAGTTCCCGGAGTCTTCCTTTTTTCCCTTTTTGAAAATGGGGGTGATGTTTTCCCCTTTTCCAGTCATCAGGAACTTCACCAGAATGCCACTTGGCAACTTCATCCACCAGTTCTCTCAGGACCCACAGGTCTCTCAGGTCACTCCATAGAGAAGGCTCACAAGCTGACTATAACCTGCAGTATGCATTCTCCATAAACTCAGAACGCCTAGGAAAGCTTGTGTTCCTTTCTTGTTAGCTGAATCACAGAATCACAGAATATTAGGAGTTCGAAGGGACCTCGAAAGATCACCTAGTTCAACCCCCCTGCCAGATCAGGATCACCTAGTCTAGGTCTCAAAGGAACGCATCCAGGCAGGTCTACAATGTCTCCAGAGAAGGAGACTCCACAACCTTTCTAGGCAGCCTGTTCCAGTGCTCTGTCACCCTTACAGTAAAAATGTTTTTCCTTTGCAAGCTGAACCTCCAGCTTGCACCCTTTGCCCCTTGTCCTATCATTTGACATCACTGAGAAGAGCCTGGCTCCTTCCTCCTGAAACTCGCCCTTTACAAATTTATAAACATTAATGAGGTCACCCCTCAATCTCCTCTTCTCCAAGCTAAAGAGACCCAGCTCCCTCAGCCGCTCCTCAGAAGGGATATGCTCCTCTCCCTCAATCATCTTTGTGGCTCTGTGCTGGACTCTTTCAAGCAATTCCCTGTCCTTCTTGAACTGAGGGGCCCAGAACTGGACGCAATATTCCAGATGCAGTCTCACCAGGGCAGAGTAGAGGGGGAATGAGAACACCAGTGGTGAATAAGCTTGTGGAAGCTGTGCCCGGGTGGAGGAA
>NW_010179271.1:0-2393 GCF_000695765.1 Mesitornis unicolor
ACCATCTCCTCAGAGTCCAGGAGCAGTGCATTCCAGGCAGGAGGAAGGCAGGCAAGAATGCCAGAAGACCTATGTGGATGAACAAGGAGCTCCTGGACTTACTTGGGCACAAAAGGAAAAACTATAGGGAGTGGAAGTGAGGACGGGTTACTTGGGAGGATTATAAAGAAGTTGCCCAAACAGGGATCAGGTTAGGAAAGCTAGGGTTCAGGTGGAATTAAATCTGGCCAGGGACATAAAGAGAAAGAAGACAACTTTCTATAGGTACATCAGTGATAAAAGGAAGGCTAGGGAAGAAGTGAGCCCACTCTGGAAGGAAGATGGAGAACTGGTTACAAGGGACATGGAGAAGGCTGAGGTACTCAATGACTTCTTTGCCCTGGTCTTCACTGACAAGGGCTCTACGCATGCTGCCCAAGTCACAGAAGGCAAAGGTAGGGACTGGGAGAAGGAAGATCTGCCCACTGTGTGAAGATCAGGTTTGAGAACATCTAAAGAACCTGAAGGTGCACAAGTCCATGGGACCTAATGACATCCATCCACAGGTCCTGAGAGAACTGGCAGATGAAGTTGCCAAACCACTATCCATTATATTTGAAAGGTCATGGCAGTCTGGTGAAGTTCCTGATGACCAGAAAAGGGGAAACATAATGCCCATTTTAAGAAAGGGGAAAAAGTAAGACTTAGGAAACTATCGACCACTCAGTCTCACTTCTGTGCCTGGCAAGGTCATGGAGCAGATCCTCTTGAAGGCTCTCCTAAGACACAGGGGGAACGAAGATGCAATGACTGGTGGTAACCAACATGGCTTTACTAAGGGCAAATTGTGCTTCACCAATTTGGTGACCTTTTATGATAGAGTTACAGCTTTGGTGGATAAGGAAAGAGCAGCTGATGTCATCTACTTGCACTTGTGCAAAGTATTTGACGCTGTCCTGCATGACATACTGGTTATGAAACTGGAGAAATGTGGATTTGATGGATGGACCACTTGCTGGATAAGGAATTGACTGGATGGTTGCACTCAAGAGTTGCTGCTGCAACAAGAGATGCCATTCAGATGGACCTGGACAGGCTGGAGAGGTAGGACTGTGCGAACATCATGAAGTTCAACAAGGCCAAGTGCAAGGTCCTGCACCTGGGTAGGGGCAGTCCCAAGCACAAATGCAGGCTGGGCAGAGAATGGCTTGAGAGCAGTCCTGAGGAGAAGGACTTGGGGGTGTCAGTCGATCAAAAACTTAACATGAGCCAGCAATGTGCGTTTGCAGCCCTGAGGGCCAACTGCATTCTGGGCTGCATCACAAGAAGTGTGGCCAGCAGGGCAATGGAGGGGATTCTGCCCCTCTGCTCTCGTGAGACCTCACCTGCAGTGCTGCTTCCAGTGCTGGGGCCCCCAATATAAGGACATCGAGCTGTTGGCGCGGGTCCAGAGAAGGGCCACTGTAGAGGTCTGGGCCATATAAACACTGTAACTGCCTCAGTTGATTAAAATGGGACTGGGAGGCATGCAGCTGTGATGTGGGAATGACCTTGAGTGCTTGAAAATAGAAACCTGGCAGAGGAGTAAAGAAGATAAAGAAGGCACTGAACACAACAAAATAGACTGGAGACGGAGAAATTTCAACCAATCATATATCAGCTTAGCCGGGATGGGTAGCGTGTGCAGCCTATTAGGAGTCAGATAGACCTAAACATAGAATGCTGGAAATGTATAAAAACCATGCTTTGTGTGTAATAAAATGGCTATCAGAGCATCATATTGGTGTGCTGTAGTCCATTCCTCGCATGGACCCCAACATATGGTGACCCTGATGTGATATCTTCTGTGAAGAATTTTCCGGGAGTTGAGAGAAAAGGCAAGGACTGCCGTGCCAGAAGAGGTAAGCCGGGCTGTCCCAGAGAGACGGGGAATCGTGGGTACCTGCGTGAAGAAGTAGCAGTGCTACAGCACTGGAAAAGTGGCAGAATAGGATGTGTAGCATCTGCACTGGAAAAAGCAGCAGTAAAAAGTTTGCTGCAAATTGCTCTGAAAACAGAGACTGATTTGAAACAAGAAGTAGAGACCCTTCTCAGTTGGGGGAGAAGGAAGGGACTATTCCAGTCCACATTTCAATTGTTCGTTGTAGAACATTGGGACATTTTAGGCAGAGAAGTTTGGGACTCTGTTACAGTTTGTTTAAACGAATGGCACCAATTTGGCGAAAGTTCAAAGGAATGCTGACAGTAGTCTCTTCAGAGGCAGCAGGTAAAGCAGCATTGCGGCAAACATTAGAGGAAGCCCATGACGAATTGCGTGATTCTGATGGTAATAACAAGTCAGGGGCAAAAACACCTGAACCTGCCCCCCTGTATGAAGCCTTTCCTGACAAACACGTTTTTCCTGCTTATGAGCA
>NW_010179272.1:0-1736 GCF_000695765.1 Mesitornis unicolor
GAAAAGAGAATAAGGAAGAGAGACATTATGGATTGGAAAATAAAACTAACAGATATAATGAAACAATAATACTAATGCTACAGGATAATAATGTAAATAGGAAAACAATGGAATATATACAGATATGTACAAATATATATATAAAACCAATATAAAATCCTCCCCCCACCCTCCCCAACGATGATTATATCACCAGAGGCTCTGCGTAGCAGGGCACTGGAAAAGTCCCAGACCGGACCCAGCAGCAGGTGGGAGCAGGATGCAGGAACACACCGATCAGGATTGGAGGCAGACGAACTAGCAGGGTTTTGCTAGTACTTCCGCCATTGCAGGAGAAGAAGAGCAGAGGGCAGGATCAAGAAGTGTCAAGATGAAGGAAGGGAGCCGAGAAGGAAGGGTCATGACCCTCATGATCTCTCAGCTTTATACTGAGTATGATGTATGTGGGATGGAATACCTAGTTGGTCAGTTTTGGATCTGCTCCTCCCCGTAGATGCATATATGGCACCCATGGTGAGACAGTGGCCTTGTGGTTATCACTTGTAGAAGTACACACTGTCTGGAAAAACATGCCATTAGTTTCAGCAGGTACAGCTGCTTAGAAGAGACTGAGCTGAAAAGTAAAAAAAAAAATAAATAGAAAATTAGTTCTATATAGCTCAAACCAGGACACATTGGTGAAACATCTACTATCTTTATTGCTGTCTTGTGAGAAAATCTGTTTCAAATTTGCCTGTTTTTCAGTAATGATGGGCTATGCCACTATATTTCATTTCTCATACCAAGTTGCAGTAATTTAACCAAGGTAGTTCTCTTCCTTCTGTCCCTTTGTCCCAAATCATAGAATCATAGAATCGAATCATAGAATGTGTTGGGTTGGAGGTCAAACCCCTCTGCAGTAAGCAGGGACATTGTTACTAGATCAGGTTTCTCAGAGCCCCATCACGCCTGACCTTGAATATCTCGAGGGATGGGGCCTCCATCATCTCTCTGGGCAACCTGTTCCAGTGATCTATCACCCTCATGTTGAAGAAATTCTCTTCTCCAGGCTGAACAAGCCCAACTCTCTCAGCCTATCTTCATAGGAGAGGTGCTCCAGCCCTTTGATCATCTTTCTGGTCCTCTGGACCTGCTCCAGCAGTTCCATGTCTTTTTGTGTTGGGGACTCCAAAGCTGGACACAGTGCTCCAAGTGAGGTCTCACCAGAGCAGAGTAGAGGGGCAGAATCACCTCCTTGGCCCCATGACCACACTTATTTTGATGCAGCCCAAGGTGCGGTTGGTTTCTGGGCTGCAGATGCACATTGGTGGCTCGTGTCCAGCTTCTCATCAACCAGTACCCCCAAGTCCTTTTCCTCAGGGCTGCTTTCCAGCAAATCATCTCCTGGCTTGTATCAGTAAAGAAGATTTTTCTGACCCAGGTGCAGGACCCTGCACTTGGCCTTGTTGAACCTCATGAGGTTAACCTGGGCCCACTTTTCCATGTCCCTCTGTATGGCATCCCTTCCCTTCTGGCACATTAACCTCACCACCCAGCTTGGTATCATCAGTGAACTTGCTGAGGGTGCACTCAATCCTGCTGTCTATATCATTAATGAAGATATTAAACAGCTCTGGTCCCAGTACAGACCCTTGAGGGACACCACTTGTCACTGTCTTACATCTGGACTTAGAGCCATTGACCACTACTCTCTGGATGCGACCATCCAACCAATTCCTTATCCACAGCACTGTCCA
>NW_010179273.1:0-1991 GCF_000695765.1 Mesitornis unicolor
GTGAAATCCACGGTGTGGTCGCCTTGCGGGGTGTGTCGGGAGCAGGCCGCAGCTGCTTTCGCACTGGTTTCTATGGGGGTTGGTGGGACATTCCTGGGACAGGGGACACGGGATAAATGAGCCAGGTATGACCCAAGTGGATCGATTAAAAAATATCTTCCATACCATAAAGGTCACACTGGCTTTAAATGGGGGAGTTTGGTGAGGGTGATCCTTTGTTTCAGTCCCTTTGAGCCCTTCCCTTCCCTTCCCCTTCATGCTGGCGGCCATCTTGGTTCCTGAGGCCTACCCCTCCGTCGTGGCGTTGTCATTGCCGTACAGGCAGTGACTGCTGTTTGTGGGCTGAGCACAACTTTGTTTTATTAGAATTGGTCCTCTTCCTGTTACAATTCATTGGCATCGTTATTTCTATTCGCTTTATTTTAATTACTAAATAATCTTGGTCTGAAATGGAGGAGGTAGAAGGCATCGCCTTGTGGCCACACCAAGAGGATCCTCCTGACCAGTTTTACTAGATTCCTTGTTTTTTTTTTAACCTTACAAAACATCTTTTCAAGCCATTTCTCACTACTTAAAAGTTTCTCACAGCATCCATTAAGCATTTCTCTCATTTAAACTCCGATACTTGTAAAATGAAGTCCCCCCCAGTGATGACTTCTCCTAACGAAGAGTCATTTGGGGTGAACAAAGCCTCTGGGACACCAGGGAGGACAGCTCCATTCTGCAGATGTGAACTCCTGTACCCGCCTTGTGATCAAACAGACCAGTCCGGCTCCAGTTATCCCAGTACCAATCCTATCTCAGCATCCCCTGGACATGGGGATCGTTCATGCTTGGCATCTCCCTTAACCAATCCTCAATTTTTCCATGACGACCGGGCCTCAGTTCGTCCTGGGGTAAAACCCACAGCTTTTCCTCCGAAATCACCCCAAATTCGACTCCTAAAAATGACGTTTCACTATTGTGGAGATGCGAGCGTGTCGTTTAGGTCCCTTCCAATCCCTAACGTTCTGTGATTCTGTGATTCTGTTTTCAGAGTCGCGTTTGTGGCCCCATCGTGACCATCAACGTGAGAAAATACAGCGGAAAAGTGGCTTTTAGGTAACGACCCGAAAACAACAAGCGACCTGCCCTGCGCTATCGGATTTTTAATGAACTTTTCCGGGTGCAGGTGTAGGACAGGAAAAACGCTTTCAGTGGCGCCAGTTTCTGTGCACAAAGCGGCTTTTCTTCTGCTTTCTGTGCTTGCCTTGGGTTTTTGTCCCCGTTTTTCCCTGGAGATGCGTGCGCCTGCTCCCTGCCTGACACTTTGAACCGTTTCAACCCTTTCTTTTCTCCTCCGCGTTTTATAGCGGCCGTCCCGTCTCTTTCTTCTGGCACTTGTGTCCCATGGGACTCTCAGGACTCCCCCTTAGGTTCTCACAGCAAAGCAAGCTTTTTGACAGCTGCTCCGAGCCCTCCTCAATGATGCCATGGCAAAAAAAAGAAGCGATAATAGGTCGTTTTCTCCCATTTTCAGATCATTTTCTTTGGCATTTCCTCCCTTTTTTTCCCCTCTTCACCCCATCATTTCAAGATGTTCATCCCCTGCTGATGGTCCCCCGCTGGGATAAGCTCAGGTTGTCATCTGGGCAAGGCGTAGCTCCGGGCCAGTGGATGTGGTGACGGCTTCCCCTTCTGCTTTCTCTCCTTTATTGCAAGGAAGAAAGGGATTATTTTATTTTATTTTATTTTGTTTTGTTTTGTTTTGTTTTGTTTCATTTTGTTTCATTTCATTTCATTTCGTTTCATTTTGTTTCATTTCGTTTCATTTTGTTTCGTTTCATTTTGTTTTGTTTCATTTTGTTTTGTTTCATTTTATTTTATTTATTTCACTTCTTTATATTATTTTATTTCTTTCTCTTGTATTATATTTCTTTATTTTATATTTTTATATTTTTACATATGCATCTATTTTATCTTTATCTTTTTATTTTATACTTTTTAATTTA
>NW_010179274.1:0-1124 GCF_000695765.1 Mesitornis unicolor
CTGTCATCAGCACTGTTTCTGCAATTTTCCCCAATTTTCTAAAACCAAATTAGGAACAGGAATAGAACAGAACAGATCCATTGAAAGGGACCTGCAGCCACTGAGTCCATCCGCACTCTTCAGCATTGACCAAGAATTAAAGGCAAAGGCTCGAGTGTGCTATTAAACACCAAATGTAAAATACTAAGGGCATTGTCCAAATACCTCTTAAACACTGATGGGCTTTGGGCATCAATCACCTCTCCAAGAACCCTGTGCCAGTGTTTGACCACCCTCTCAGTAAATAAATGTTTAAATGTCCCCAAATATCAAGTCTGAACCTCCCCAATGCAGCTTTGAACTGTTCCCACACATCTCACCACTGGATATGGGTGAATTCTTGAACATTAAAGATAAACCAGGAACTACAACTACAGGTCCCCATCTGCGCAGTGAAAATAAAAACAATTATTTCCATTAAATTATATGGCATAAGAAATAAATCACATGCAATAACCTGGACAATGAGCAACACACTGACCAGAATAAGTACACCTGACTAATGAGAATTAAGTAGTAATCCTGGATTTTGTTAAAATTTATACTGTAGCCCAGCAATAACTACTGTTCCTTCTAAACAGGGGAATCACCAGGAGACAAGGAGCGTACACGATATAAGCATGTGCATAGCTCAAAAGAAACTGAGTATTTTCTACACTTCTCACAAGATAGGTAAGCTTTTCCCTCAATATCAACTACTTCAGATAGAAGACAATTATAACACTTCCAGTTTCTATAGGTACTGCTCCTAAGTCACTCACTTTTCAACAAGATTCGTTAAAACACGGAGCACGTTCACACTGCTGCCTCCTCAAACCTCAATCTTCATTTTCAGTCCTGAGAACAAGGATAATGTCAAAGAGGTTTACTCTGTAAGTCTCCAATGCCTCAATCTTTGGTGCAACAACAAAGATTTCAGCAACGTGGTAATAAACCTTCCCATATCTTAAAAATAAACCCCATGGGTTGTAGTGCTGTCCTGCTCCTAACAAATTCAGTCAATAAAAGATGTCGATCCTTTTTTTCCTGCCAAACCTCAAAGTGCTGAAATATTGACTTCACCATGCACTATATATATATAAAAA
>NW_010179275.1:0-23424 GCF_000695765.1 Mesitornis unicolor
TCCCAAGATTTCTTTAATCCCTTTTTCAGCATGCTTTGCTCTCTTTCTGGCACTGGTCCTGACCAGCGTGGCCCCTGGTGCAGGGGGCACAGCCCCGGCCGGGCTTGGCTGGCCCTGACCACAACTTAAGCTTAAGCCCTGCTGCAGCTTCATCCCGGAAAAAAAAAAAAGAGGGAGAGAGCCGGGAACTCCAGAACCATCAGAAGAGACCTGCAGCGGAGAAAGGAGTGGGGCCCGAGGAGAACAACTTTGAAGAACACCAAGGTCAGTTGAAGGAAAGAAAGGAGAGGGAGGAGGACACCGAGCCCAGGTTCCCCTTTTGCAACCCGTGGCAAGATGGCCAGCAGCCTGTAGAGTTCACCAGTGGGACAGGGCCACATGAGCAGGTGGCTGCCTCTGAAGAAGCCATGGCTCTGGGCGGTGTGTGCTGGCGCAGTTCGTGTGAGGGAGCTGTGACTGTGGGCAGACCGAGATTGGGCTTCTGAGGACTTTTTTTTTTTCTCCTATGGAAAGGGGGTCATGTGGAAGCAGAGAAGAGAGACTGGGCTGTCTTCCTACTCCTGAGGAGCACATGGTGTGAAACTGGCTGCAACCCCCACTCCCATCCCCCTGCGCCTCAAGGCAAATGGGGAGGGGGAAGGTGAAGAAACTGGGCGCAAAAGCTGAGCCTGGGAAGAAGGGAGGGGTGGGGGGAAGGTGTTTTGATTTTAAGATCTGGTTGTATCTCCCATTGTTCTACTCTGATGTTGTAACAAATTAAAATTATTTTGGTTTTTTATTCCTTATGATGACTGTCTTTTGATTGGGACCTGTTTAAGTGGTGAGAAGCCCTCCCAGTCCTTATTTTGACTAGCCCTTCTTGGGGCATCATGGTGCTCAGTTAGGCACTGGACCTAAACCACAACAAGGAGAAAGATGTTCCACAACTGTAAGCCCACCATGTGCGTGAAGGAATATTGCTATTTTTACTCATTATCAGTTCTGTTTAGGATTCTGGTGTCTAAAGGCCAATGAAGATACTGATCCCGTTATGCCTAGCATAATATTTTAAGAAAACAGATATACCCTATCAGTCAAAGGGGAAGTGCCCCGTATCATGTTTACAGTTGTTACATGTAGCCAGAATATCTGTACAGAAGGTATCTGTGTTACTGCAATACCAAACTAGAATTTGTTAATACATTTCAGAGGTTTATAAGCATTTTAACTTGGCTGTGCAGTTTTCTTCCAGATCAGAGGTTGTTCATATATGCTGACAGAATACAGAGGGCACCTCTACCCAGGACATGTAGAGATGGTGGTCAGGATCCATGATTCAATCTGAGTGAATTTATTTTATGACTTGTCTTATGACTGCAGCAGAGACCATGCTTGTAATAGTCCATCAACAAAGCAAGTGCCTCTTCAAAGAGAAGCTTCTAAGAAGGAAAGTCTTATAACTTTGTACTTAATAAATATGAAAATACAGAAAAGAACGAGAAAGTTGATGCAGGAACAACACGGTGGGCCAATATAATATACACAGTAATTTCTACAGAGCACTTAGTTGTGACACTTTTATTACTGTTGTTTTCCAGAGGCTGCCCATAGTTAAAATTGTATATCTTGAGAGGGCAAAGCTTTGCACATTACCAACAACATATTGCTCATTGTGGGGGGGGAGGGAAGGGGGAAAATAACAATTGAGTTCAAGAAGGCATGTTTTTGCTGCAGCCACTGATGTCTCAAACCATGAAAGTATAAAGTGTTTTCAGTAATTACCCACTGAAGTTCATAATTACCCAACATATGTGGAGTGGTGGGAATCTCCTCGCAGAGCTCAGGAGAGTTTCCAGCAGAGGAAACTCAATCATCAAGAAAAACAGCAGGAGAGATGGCAAACAGCACAACCTCTTCTCCGTTGTGGTATTGGCCTGTGGTGGTGTTGGACTCTGACTTGAACACAATATTTTGGGACTGCAGGAACTATGTAGCCACAGGAATAGCACAACATGTGGCTGTCTAAGTAAAGATAAATTTTTAAATGGTTATCACTCCCTGTTCCCCTCCAAAATCTAGCACACAACTTCCCAATTACTTTGTATAATGGAATACAGTCAGAGTGGCTGTTCAAGAACCATTGATCATCTCAATTGCTCCTCTCCTGCTACCCTTGTACTTAAAAAACACCGGCAGATTTTTTTTTCCGGATTTGAGACACAGAATTTTAATGACTCTCTTGTGTGTGATGCTCAATTCAAAAGAAAATCCACTATCTGTGTATAGGAAGTAGTGGAACTGGGATGATTGTGCATAAATCCACCTTAATATATTTGCCATAGCTATGCCCTTCAATCATCTTGAAATATTTACATCTACCTCTTTACCCAGCCATATCTTACTTCAGTATCTCAGTATTTTGCACAAAAAAAAGGAAGCAAATGGTTCTTATGTTGAATAAAAGCAAGCTTATTGCCCTTACTGGGTTTCTCAACACACGTGCACTGGTGGGTGACATCCATGAGCCACTGGCTTTGTCTGAGGACCTTTCCCACTTCTCTGCCTCCCTTTCCACATGAAGAAGTGGTTGAGATAGAGGGTGGGCTCTAGAGCAGACTTCTCTTTGCTCTCTTTTCGCTTCCTGGCAAGTACCACATTCTTGGTTTGGGTTTCCCAAGGCTCAGTACAAGTTGGGTAGATATCTTTCCTCCTGTTGTTTTTCCACTGGGCCAATGTTGCTATTACAAGTCATGACTGTAAACTATTCATCTTAGGGGCAGCTCTGAAAAACAGCAAGCAGGGGTTTTGTAGCTCGATCCTGAATTGTGTTTTGCAGTTGCTGTGAAGCCAGTTGAAAGCATGAAATTAAGGTAGTGTGCTGTCAGTAAGCTGAGTTGGTGACCAGCTGGACTGCTGGCTGCCTTGGTGTATTGATCTTAATACCTGCCATGCAAAATGGGTGGATTTCATTGACTGTATGAAGTCAATGAATATTTTAGGCTATTTTGCATGGGTTGAAAACTTTGCTTTTCATGGCTGTCAGTACCACCCAGCTGTCTCTGGCCTGTGTTCACTTATCTATCACTTTGTGCCAGTGCAAGCTCCATGGGGCAGAGCCTTTCTTCTGCTTTGCAGTCTGTAACATGACAGAGTTCACCTCTGCCATGAAGGCTTCAAGCACATTTTCTCTGTAATAAGGAAGGCTTTTTACAAAATGTTAGAAACTGCTTCTCTGAAGTTAATGAGAATGCAGGAGCTGGTATGTCAGCTGCCCAAGCAGGTAGGTGACAAGATGGGACAAAATAAATGTTAATATGCATCCATGGTAGTACTAAACAGGATGTGAATTCTCCTGTAAGAGCATGACTTATGATAAAATCGCTTTTTAACCACTTTAAAGACTTAGCCACTGGCTTACATGATGCATGTTGGACTAAAACCTTTCTAACCAGTCTTTCCTTCAGTATCGTACTGGATGATTTCTGTGTCCTGTCTGTAGTTTCAGCCTTAATCATCTACATTTTACAAGCTCAGGCAATTATCTTTATGTATTTTCCCCAGGTTTCATAATTTTTCAGAGGCTTTGTAAATGTATACACTCAGTTTATTCTGCTGCTTAAAACCTCTCTTCAAATCTCTCCTTTGTCCTGTTGTCTCATCTTTTATTTTTTGTTTAGTAACTTCTCACAGAATTCAGCTTTGAGACTGATAGGCAATGAAATAGATATAAGTCCAAATAACATAGTTGTCTGCTTTCCTAAGGCTTGCCCTAATTTTACCTGTAAATATTTTTAAGTTTCTCTACCACTGGCAACATTTATTAGAGCATTAACTGGATTCAGAATGCATCTGTTAAAAGCATAATTGCAGCACCAACAATTTTGTTAATTTTTTCTAATATATTTACCTTTTTTCACCTTCTCAAATTGAGCTTCATGACAACTTCCTGATTTTAATCTAAATTTCTACCTGTTGCAATCTTACTACGTCTTAAATAACTGGACTTTATGTCAGTGGCTGGACTCAGAATAGGTATGTGGATTTTTTTCACTCCAGCAATGGTTTAATGATTGGCATGCATCAGCACTCCCAGTGCTGCTCATATGCAGGGAAACAGCTTTAGGGAACTGTTCATCAGCATTTAGGAGACGTGAACTCATTGAATAGAGGGTGTTTTGCGAAAAGGAATGCATGTTATTGTTTGAGCTTAAAAATGAGATTCTGTGCATACCCTCTGGCTTAAAATAATCTTACCAGTTTTCCTCTCCCTAGAAAATATTGCTATTATTGCAGTGGATGTAGCACCAGGTGAGACAGCTGGTACCTGCCTGTGACTTTAGCTGTAGTTGAAATTGCACGGCCATAGCACAAAGCTCAGGAGATGCTCGTGGTATGGGTAGGAGGATTCTTCTGGACCAAGTCTTCAGTGCCTATGATGAGAAAAGAATCAAGGTTGATGATATTTAGCAGAGACTGCTTTTTTAGTGAGGCAGGTCTTAAACGGCTATAAACCAGTGTAGGTCTGATAGTGAGGAGCTTAAATGTGAGCTCTCATTAACTTTCCTTTTAAGTATAAAGGTTAAATAATAAATATAACTCAGAATTATTCCTGTTCTAGTTTATTACCTATTTTTATGTTTCTATAAAGAGCTATTTTTTTAATGCTGTCATTAATTTTGTCATTGTGAAATAAGGTGTATGGCGTACAATAAATCCCATGCGATGGGTGGGGGAAATCAATGAATAAACAAAAGAACAAAATCAACTTGTAGAAAGCTGTAAGATCTCCTGAATTTTGTGTGAAAATATTTTTTTTCTTGGTTTTGTTATTTGTCTTTTGATATTTATTTGCTACAATAGAAGTTCAAGCTTAATTATATAAAATTACTTACCTCCTTTCATTTAATCCTTTAAACACTACAAAAAAACCTATTAGTACTAAAGATTTTAAGCTCAATATAGTTAATTAGCACTAAGCACTTGGAGCCCTCTCTGGTAGGAGAGTATTGTCCATCCAGACTGGGGAAAGGAGCGGTTTATGAGGCCCAGGACTTTGGTGCTACTGCAGATGGGAATGTGGATGACAGAGTACATGGCTGTATGTTATTTTGGGGTTATTTTTATTTTACTGGATAGCTGTGGCTCTTCATATCACTTTTCATAGCTATACAGATCCAGTCTGCCTTAGGGCAGCAATTTTCTGTGCTTCAGAGATGTCTTAGATAACTGAAATATGATGGTAAAGAAATACATTGGTTAGCCAGTCACGATAAAGTGTAAGTCTTCTGCTATGCACAGTCTAGCTTGCTGTGTTTATAAAAATAAAGTGAAACCATTTCAAAATGCTTTGGGTTCCCTAAGGGAAGAAGAGGAATTTTTTTAGGAAAGGCAGATGCTTTAAGAGAAAATGTAATTTTCTTACAGTTACCTTGATCATAATTTACAGTGGTGACTATAAGTAATAATTTTCAGGTGTTTACTTTTAAGAGTTCTGTAGATCAAGTACTCTGATAAAAACATGACAACGATCATTAAGATTGTGTTTCTCATCAGAATTTGGGGAATTTGGTTTCAAAAAGTTTTCAAAACCAGTTGAACCCATAGTCCTGCTGTAATTCAGTGTAAATGTTGCAGTAACATTAAAGCCGGATATCCAGCAAAGGACCAGATGTCTAAATGCTTAAAAAATCCAACTGCCAAAGAGCAGGAAAATAGGTTGGATATGCAACGGTATTAATCACCTCTACAGGTATCCAGGAGAGAAAATAGAAGTACTCAAGTGGGCTATTAGGGATGATGGCAGTGCATCTGCCACGTAAGCGTGCCCCTTAGGGAGCAGGGTGGGCACACAGGACTCAGGCAGGGTTCAAGCTTTGAGGACTTGGCAGCTTGCCCCCACTCTCTTGGCAGGTATTTCTTCAGTGTTCATTTGATTCCCTTCCATGAACCTGTTCGTCTTTTTATCGAGCCTATGCGTGATTTTTAATGTCAACAAGATGCTGTGGTGTGGGGGTTGCCAGACTCGCTACGGGTTTTATAAAGAACCACCTCTCTTTATTTGTTCTGAACCTGCCAGCTGCTAGCTTAATTTGATGTCCCTCATTTTTTATACTGAAAAGACTGTGCACAAACCAACCCTATTCTCCATCTCTGTAGAATTCCACATTTTTCATCCTTTCACTCTCTCTCTCCTGAGCACCTCTGCTCCAGGCTGAAAAATCCTACCTTGTTTAGCTGTTTCTTGTAAAGAAGCCTTTCCATGCATTGGCTGGTCCTTTTTTCTCCTTCTTTTGTCCTTTTACACTTTTCCTAACAATAGGGAGATGCAGAAATTTATCTGAGGTTAATATTTTATATAATTCAACTTTTTCTGGAAAATCTTACTCCATTTGTTCATGCTTGGAGGCTCCTTCTACAAGTAACACTGGCAGGTACTTGTCAGCCTTATGTATGCATCTCTCTGCAATGCTCTTGTAGGCTAATAAGTGGTTCCAAGGCAAAATAATATTAATTTATCTTCATGTTAGCTATCATGGTCATGTCTGTTTTCAGGGCCTTTATGTCCACTTCTCAGCAAGAGGTTTTTATGGATGACTGTTTGTTAGGATCCAGATAGGACACTTTGTAATCCTGTATTTCCAAAAATAGGACTGAACCGTTTCAAATGGTGCTGGGACTTGGGGGTGCGTGTGAAAAATCATTGGAAAAGCAGAAGGCCTTTTTGAAAACGTGATGTATTTTTAGCAGTATTCTGTTAAGGTGTGGGTAGGAGGTGCATGTATAAGGTGTAGTCTTCTCAGCTTCTAAAAACTACTGACTCCAGGCTAATTTAAACTTTTTACATTGTATTTGCATTAAAGAAAGTGAAAAATTGCAAGTATTTTTTGTGGAATTTGTGAACGAGTCGTTTATTCGTAAAGTTTTGGAAAAGGAGTGTTGACTTTGCCTTTATCTTTTTTCACCAGTTTCGCTACCAAAAAAAAGCCCCAAAGAGAAAAAGGAGCAGGGAAAAACTGACATCACAACATTTATTTTTTCCTTTTGGGTGATGAACAAATGAATGTGAATTTTTAAAAGCCGCCCGCTTTTCAGCAAGGCGTCCTGATGAGCTTCTGTTTATCTTTAGCACTGAACTTAAAATAATTGCAATCAGCCTTTGAAGGTCTGGGACGACTGGGCGCTGTGATCCAGGGAAGCAGAGAGGGCAGGAGGACATGGCTTGGAGAGAACACTTGAGTTGCCTCTAATTTTGTACCATCCTACCTAATGTGGGAAGGAGCAGCAGTATATTTTCTGGCACTCTCTTCATGTGGTTTTTGGCACTTGTTCCTGCTATTTTTCTTGATAAGCGCTCACAGGGAGCCTAAGAAATGATTGAGCCATGAGTTGCCCTAGGACAGTCCCATGGAGCTGTTGTGGGGGAGATGATGGCTTTTAGCTGGGCAGCACTTACTCTGCTGACAATCAGTTGCTTTCACAGCCCCTCCGTTGCATATTTCAAAGTATGAGGTAAAATTGTTCAATTTGTACTTCTAAAATGACATTATCTTTTCCTCCTCTGCATCTTTATGGCCTTTATGATGTTCTTTTAAACCACAGGCCAGGTTAATGCAAGATTCTGGCACTGAAACTGCTCATTTTGAGGAGTTTTGTTCAAAATTATTTTATTGGGACCACTGATTGTTCACAGTGGAAACTTTTCACAGAAATGCGTTACTTTTGGCTGAGCAGTAATTGGGAAAGGGTATCCCTGGTCTAGAATGATCAGATTTTTATGTATGTTCACACCAATAAATGCGTTTACATATATCAGGAAGGTAAAGGGAGGATCTCGGTTTCTTGTGTCTCCTACTGAACTTAAATACATTAATTTTGAAGGGAACTGGAGTTAGGAGGAGTTGATATCTGATGATATTCCATCAGAAATTCCTATTTCCTAGCCTGCTGATCTTCAGTTGTTTTATTCACTGTATCTACCTTTACAAGGTACAGGGTGAATAAATCACCACAGGCCTTAATCCTGTTGGTGGTGGTGTCTGGGGATGTGAGATACAGTGGTGCTTCAGGACCGTTTTTAACTAGGAATCACAGTGCGACACCCTTCCAGTACCAATGTGTAGTGAATTCAGTGTTGGCTTGTAGCAACGCTCTTCTATGCTATCCAGATATTTTTAAAAAGTTCTGCAAGCTGAGTATTTAGCAAGGACTCATAGCTGAGTGCTTCTCTTAAAACAGAGATGAGAGTGCTTTTTTCTGAAATGAGCAAATAACAGTGATGTTTCAACACTAAAAGCTCTGGTTCTCTGCTATATCTGTTTAGAGGAAGAAAGAGTGGGTAGGGTTTACTACTTGCACTTGCTATCCTAAAAGATATAAACCCTTTTTGCCAGACTGTGAACCCCAGTGGTAAGCAAACGTGAAGGATGAAGTTAGCTGGAATCACCTTGAATGATGGTGCTCCATAGAAGTCACAGTCGGCATTGCTCTTATGATAATAGAGTTGCACGCAGGGGTTGGGCTATAATGAAGTTTTGTGCTGTAGACCAGAGAATCTGATGTAATCAGATTGATGGAACAAAATCAGATATTCAAGGGAAAGGCAATTAATCCTTCATTTAAGGACACTCAAATCAGCAAGACATCTGGTGTTAAGGATATAAATGAGTCTTTAATGTGGGTTTCATGATAGGTAACTCCTGCAGAGGCATCTATCAGCTGTATATAATGATAATTTGCAACTCCCCGAGGAGTTAGAGACAACAGTTGATAATTTCTCAAGCTTTTGCTGCTAGTATTCACAGCAGGGTTAACCTCTTGCTCAAGGAGCAGGCCCAGCCCTTTAGAAGTTTGCTATCACACTAATTTTCTTCTCTTCTGAAGAGGATAAAAGGTTGTCTCAAAGAAATGATGTGTTGGAAAACTCATTGTAGTAGTGTCCAATGTGTAACCTGGTAGGCTGCCTTCAGTGCCTGGGACTGGGGCTTTGACATAAGATTCAAAACAAACCACATGGTGATCTGGGAGCTGTTTGGGAAATGGTAACTGAAAGGGGGTGGTTTAAATCCTGCCCTCATCCAAACTTCCCTGTTGCACTGGGGGCTTCAGGAGAGCACTTCTCTAGACACCAAGAGCAAGGCCCCCTTTTTATGAGTAGCTATCTGGCCCATAGAAGTAGCAAAACAGAACTAGAAAAAAGTTGGAGCCTATTTTGAAATATTAGTACACATATCCAGGAAGCACATCTCCTGTGTGAACACCCTAATCACTGTGACTTTGACTAGTTGGCATACTTGGGTGCACGCACTCCTAGGTCACACTCCCAGTTGAGACTCTCTTGTTCAGATTTTTTTTTTTGTTATTGAAAGGATCCAATATTCAACAGATCAGAGAACACATGTGAGAGTGCTCCTCTAAATAGGAGGGTTGGGAGCATTTACATGAGATGGTCCTGAATCAAAAGGTGTCTTTCTGGCTTTTGCCTTGTGACTGCTAAATGATACACTGCTGTGTCAGATGCCAGAACTTAGGTTTGCCTCTCTAGCATGTGAAGTGCCCTTACTTCTCAGATACGATACCTGATCTCCAAGAGATTCTTCCTTCAAAACCACGGAGGTCCGCAGTCTGGACACCCTTGTCCCACACAAGTTTGCAGTGCCTGACTCTTTGACATTTGGAGGTCTAGCACAGGCTTCTGCCCTCCATAATGTCTGGGAATCAAGCTGAGGGTCTAGATTGAGGTTTTATGAAAGCAGATTTGACATCTTCACTTAGGCATCCTGCTTTGAGGGACAGCAGTGCTGTCTGCATCATCAAGGCAGAGTTGTTACTAATGAGTGTGTGGGACAAGGCTTGACTCAATAGCAGATTTCTCATCAGATTTCTGTTCTGAAGTACTGTCAGGTCCTTAATGTACCCACCATAAGCTGTCAGGCAGGCAGGAGTGCACAGCCTTTACATGAGCAGCTGAAGATGCATAGTTTTGTTCAGGAAGGTCTTCAGTCTGCACCTCCCTTGTCTCCAACAAGACAGCTACTGACACCTATTAATGGACAATTTTGCCAGTCTTTTTTGAGAACTTCCAGACAAATTCCATAATTCAATCCCTGGTGCCAATCTTTTTCCTTCTTTCTTGCTTCCCCACAGCAGTTGCACTGAACAGAGATGTTGCTTTGTCACATTTGCTTAGGATAGTCTAGATATCCACTTGGTCTGTAATAATCTGCAAGCAAGTAGAGTGTTAACCCTAACCCAGGCTCCAGAGTGGCATTTGAAGCAGGAGAAGTAAGAGGAATTTCTCTCATCTGTCTTCATCTCTCCACTGGGGAAACTCCTCTGGAAATTGATTGCTGAAAACCTAATTTGGATAGAAAGTATAAGTTATTCTGAGATGCTGCTTAGCATGAAAAGGACTTTATTAATGTTTTTCATGCACAGTACATCCAGTGGTAAATTAAACCTTGAAGGCCATTAGTCATAGTGCTAAGGCTCTAATTGAACTTATGCATTTCCCAGCAAACTACATCGACAGTCGTCTCCCTTCTTCTCTACCTGACCTTTTGACTCTTCCCAAGAGGGAAGATGCTTATTGCTGCATATGCACATGGCCCCAAGGATGAGGGCAGGTACCTCTGTGGGGGGAGTCCCACTGGATGTGCAAACCTGAGCACTTGAATGAATGTTTCCAGAAACGACACTCGTGTGGGATCCTGCAGCAGCCTGATACAGGTTTTGGGAAACTAGGATCAAGATGAATTGCACTGACTCATCTTGCTTTGAAAGGGATTAAGGAGAAGAGGCAAATTATTGCATACTGCTTGGACCAAATTCTCCCTCAGAAGACGAATATTAAGCTAACTATGGAAACATGGACTCTGTAATGAATTTTACTTTTTTTACAAGTTTTATATATTAAATTAAAGATTGTTACTATTTCCCCCATGAATAACAATCAGGGATAAAGCTTTAAAATATTTCTAGATGTAGCTGGAAAAATCCCCAACCCCTTCACTGCATTTACCTCGTGTGCATCTAGAAAGTCATCCTCTCATTATTGTGAAAGAAATCTCCTTTAATGCTGTCTCTGTTACTAACTAGCTTTGCAAAAGCTAGAACTCTGATATTAGAACATTTGAACTGATGCATAAGCCCATTAGCCTTGTGATCATCTATCCGTGATCAAATTACCTCATAACTTTAACATTTAAACAGCAGTCTAACCAGTAAGGATGTAATTTTTCTTGGGTATTTAATGTAAGTGAAGATACATTTTTGGTGTCGTTTTGGCTTCAGTCTGTCTTAAGAAACAGATTAAACTTGTTAAATCAAACCTAGTAACAGTTGATAGGACATGAAAGGATATTGTATTTGTTTTTCTCTATATTTTTTGCTGAAAAAACTTACCTTAATTTTGATTTTAAGAAATGGCTATTTTGTATCCTTCTCTTATTTGCCAAAAATCTTAAACTATTTTTTAAGGTGTTTCAAACATTGATGCCCTCTTTGCCCAATCATTACACATTTTAAACTTTAATAGTATGACTGCCTCAATGGAAATCCAGATAGAGGAAGTATTTTGTGAGGAAGTACTTACAGGATTGAATGGATACACAGCACCTATGGTGAACTCTGAAAATGCTGTAGATCAAGAATAGATAGTAATGTTTTTGTAGAATTTTTTTGGAGACTTTCATGAATGACAATGGGAAATATAGTGAATTATCATGGGAAAAACCTGTGATTTTTCACAACTAATAACTTAAATCTCTGAAAAAGTACTAATAATCTTGGCTGGAAAACTGTTATGTCCAAGCTTACCAAAAAAAATCTACATCAGTTTCAACTGTGCAAGTAGAAGAAGGGATGGTCTGTTGGTTGCTTAAGAGAAGAGAACTGCTGATCAAGGGAGGCAGGACAGCATTCAGTAAACACATGGATGCTTTCAGACAGCTCTTAAAAAAAATAATTTCTGGAAAACATGATCTCTTGTAATACATTTCACTGTTGAATGGCCTGTGAGTTGTTCTTTCCTTTTGTGGAAGGTCCTCTGTCTTAGTTTTATGGAGATTGGAATCTATCAAGAGCATTTGGTGAGGCCTACCCAAGCATACACTTTTCATTGTACCTTAAGCAGGCTATGCAGATCAAAGGTTTCTTTTGCCTTCTCTCTGCATAAGCACTGTGGATTGGCTGGTGGTTAGTCGAGAAATTTCAGGTTACCTTATAAATGGTCTCAATAGTAGTATATTTTTTTGAAAAAAGCAACAACAAAAAACCAAAAACATGGGTTTTAAATGAAGTGTTTTAAGCATGTAGGCTCAGGCATACTTATGGGTCCATGCCAGGAATTTCCAAGGAGCCTTGAAGGAGTTAGGGCACCACGTTATCCATAGGGGTGAGAAAGAGCAGTTTCTCACAGCATTCACACACAATAAGACCAGCCTCACACAATGAATTTACAAGCAGTCACTGCAGGACCCCCATTGTCATGATCATTGCTGAATGCAAAAGGTTGATCTACTAGCCTAGAAATGGATAAATAAAGCATGTAAATATAAATGTTCACCCTGATCCTTTCTTCACGCTGTGGTGCAATTACAAGTAAATAAAAGTGAAGTCAGAAGAGGAACTTTGTTCTACAGTGCATTACTAAATCAAGACCTTGAGGCAAATTAAATTAAGCATTTGACATAGTTGCTTTATTTATAGTGATTACATAGGCCTTCATAACTACTAGCATTGGTTAATTTTTATACCTTTGTAGTTCATTCCTGACTTTATTGCCCAATCAAGTGAAAGTTATGTATCTAGCTTTCTTACAAAAATCAGCTGATCTAGTCTACAAAAAAATAAACCCCTTCTGTGTAGGGGTAAATGTAACATCTCTTGCTAAAGAAAAATAAAAGAACCTTGCTGTAGATCAATCTTATTCTTTCCTTCCTGATTTCCCGTACAGTCAGACTGCCTGTGTTTCTATTAGTAGCTTTCCATAATCGTGACTGAAGGATATAATCTGTTTTGGAGAGAGGTATTTACCTTAGTGATGGACTAGCCATGTTCTGTCAAAGCATATTCACTTGAGATAAAAGTTTTCTGTGTTGTCAACATAAATGCTGTCCTATTTCTTTTTCATTATAAATATGGAGAGTAAATTATCTTGGTTTTCTTTACAGTGTGATTTCATGTAACTCAAGAACTTTATGATGTCTCTCTGTCGTTTAATCTCCAGATTAAGCAGTCCTGGTTCCTGAATAATTTGTTTTCACTGCAAAGGAATATACAATAACTATACTGCATAATGATACCCACAGAAAGTTGTTAAGAAAGTATGTCTTAATATGTGTATGACACACTATCAGATATGACAGACTATATGAATAAGAAAGTAAGTATTAAATGGAACAGGAGAGAAACTAAAAATTATACAGTAGGGAATGAAAAAATGAGTGTACTAAGACTGTTTAGAAATAGCAGTAAAACACCGAAAAAAGGGAGAGTGGGACTGGGATACCACTCTCTGCTTTCAGTAACCTTATTCCACCCAGCCATAAAGGCAGGGGTTTGTGATATTTGGGAAGATCAAGGTTAATTCCAAAGATGTCACGGTTGCCAAAAGGTGACCTATAGATTGACATGGTGTCTATCAGAGAGACCCAGACACTTTGTCAAGAAGATAAACATATAATTCAGTGTTGAAGAAATTTTAAAGGTAGAGCAAATAAAAAATAAAGTGAAACTAGGGGAAAATCCTGCCTCCTGGGATAGTGGAGATTGATTAACAATAAATCTGCCAAAAAACCCCCAAACAACCCAAACAGTGAGATACCTGTGTGTCCTAATGACAGGAACTGGCATTGGATTTGGAGAAAAGAACCCCGACAGTATGGAAAACTCCTGGAGGAGTAAAGATGGATCAGGGGTCCTTCCCTGGAACACTGCCTATGGTTTCTCCTTCATGAACAGGAGCTTCAGTGTAAGAACCATGCAGTGCTCTACTTTTTCTCTTCAGAATATTTTTATCTGCCTCTGTGACAGCTTTTGGACTCTCAGATGTAAAGACAGGAAGGTGTCCATACCACATTGGTCAGGGCAACAAGGTATGAGACAGTAATGGTAATTACTTAAAAATAGGAAGTGACGATGATTCATTAGTTTTGTCTTAAACAAAGAAGGAAAATGAGTAGAAGTGGACATGAAGTGATAATGAAAATTATACCCATTGAAGTCCCCTAGAAGAAAGAAAAAATATTAGTTTCACAGTGATTTTGATAATTTTCCTGTAAACTCCAGTTACTTTTCAGCAAACTAGAAGCTGATTGTAAGAAAACAAGAAACTACAATTGCTTCTGAATGTTATTAAGAGAAGGCTTCAATTTCCTAGGGAACAGATAAACTGAGCATCAAAGTATAACAGCATGGCATTTCTTTTTATTTTTAATTCTTCATGTCACATTTTCATTGGACACATCAGAGAAAGCAGCAGGCAGGCTGTTTTGGCTTTAATGTTTGAGAAATAGAAATAGAAGAAATAGATAATTCAACTTCAAGCAGATGTAAGATCAGCATAAAAGATGTTGTTTTGGGGGAGCCGGTAACATTAGATAATCAAGCGTAGAAGCCCCACGTCTCTTGAGGCTGCCAGGAGCAATCACTCTGTAAACCAGAAAACAAAATGCTAATTGAAAATTCACTTAAAAATGCAACTCTCAGAATAAAGCCAGGTATACACATCCAAAAAAGAAGTTATGCAAACCTAATGGATTATGTGAGAAAGAAAGAGCTAGCGGGTGAGATTAATCAAAGTGAAAAGTGCTGAAGGAGCTTCATTCAATGTTTGAGGAATAAAGGATGTGTATTATTAGCAAAAAAATAAACCAAACCAAACCAAACAAAAAACAACAACCCAACAAATTCAAACTGAAACTGGAGCAGAAATCTAAAAGCTTTAAAAGGTAAAGAAATGGAGATGAAGTCTCTGGGACTGATGCAGGAGCTGAGATCCTCTGCCCAGAAGGGAGCTATGGCAGGCACTGTGTGTTTTGGTGTTACCTCCAGACCTTGGTGGGCAGCAGGGGACACAAGGCACCGACCATATGGACCCAGCTGCTGCTGAGGACATGGTATCATCTCTTCTCGGTCCCATAAATATGGAATTGCTTGTGTGGGATGCTGAGCAAGGAGGCAGAAGACGGCAGGGAAGAAGCCTTCTGTTGTTAATCTGCAGAGTAAAACCAAAACCACCCCAACCCTTCTAACCCAACCTTAGGCTATCTCTGTACTTCTGTTACTCAAAAACTAATGTAAATGGTAAAACCCCAAATACTTATACTAAATCAAAACAAAAGCATGAACTTACAGTAGTCCACAACAGTAGTACTACTATCACAGTAGTAGTACATGAAGGGCAGGTGTTTCCAGCAATGTTTTCTTTGCTTGGAGTTATCTTTGAAGCTCAATCTTTTTATGTGAGGTCTCAAAGACTTGTTTTTCCTCATTTTTAGCTTTTGAAAAAGAGAAGTCACATTTGTTCTACTGAGACACTAGGCTTTTAGTACTTACGGCCTTATGGCATTCCCACTGCAGCTCTGCTAACGAAATGAAGTGCAGGATGTAAGAAGGCCTCACCTGTGTGGCTACGTGAGGGGCAAAGGCTTGGAGGATCAATGTTGCAGGGCTGGAAGAGTTGATTTCATGGTTCAGTCCCATAGCAGGATCATTCTGCTTCCCTTCCTTCAGATGTCTTGTTTGATCTAGACATACCATGTTACAAAGACCCCATGGCTCTTGAGAACCTCTCCTAGCAGATTCATCTTCCATGATATGAAAAAATAACCCCTTTAGCTGTGATGTTGGCAGAGTCCCCAGGTAGTAAATTCCCTTGATGCACTCTCGGATTCTAAATGCTAAGTTACTCATCCGTTTTTAGAGTAGATTTTAATTCCATTAATTAATTTGCAAAGCAGTTACATACTCATGTAAAGTCAACATACTTTGAGGAAACAACTAAAAACAGAAATGGATTAAAGAAATAGCCACAAGGCATAAGAACATTAAATTTCCAGTTTTTAAAACTAACCTTACAAACACAAAGATTTTGTTAAATCATACAGATCATAAAATAAAACACACCTTACACTGACTTTCTTTGTTTCATTGGAAAGCTTACATAAAGTAAACATTTCATACAAACCAGAAGTTACTTTGTTATATAGATTAGTTGACTCAATTCTTTGCTCATGCCACATTTACTACCATAAATCTGTCAATTGCAGCCTAATTACACCTGATTTATGTGTGACATTGTGCCCTGTGGTGTAGACACTGAGCTCTGTTATGAAGGGGTCAGTAGTAGATCAATCCTGATTAACTTTCAACATTTTTCTTATGGATCTGCTGCTAGTTGAGATGTGATTCTGAATACTCAGCATGACAGGGTCATGTCACTGGCAGATCAGCTGCCCTCTTTATTTTCCTTTCTGATTCCTATACAGGATCAGAATATGTGGGAGCATTTGCAGCAAAAGGCTGCAGGCATTTTAGTCCTTTTAAGCCTTAACTGCAGCTGCTGCCAGTAAATCACCATATGACTGTTATTTAATTGGAATACATACATATAATGTTAATAATGAGTAAAAAATATTGAGTTGATCTGTGGCGTATTCATGTGAACAGTTTCATGGCCTGTGATAGAATTATTTATATTGATAAAGAAACAGACTATAATGTTTGTGGAATTGAGGTCTTCACTGCATATTCTCAAAGGGAATGTTTATTTGTTTTAATGCTGCTTTTGCCAAAATTGAAGACAAAGAAAACAGGTTCCACAAACATTATGAAGTCATTTCTTTAGCCTTACCGTTTGTAAAAGCTTATTTCTGAAAATCCATCATCGGTAGTTAATCCATAATTAAAACATAGTACAGCTGCTTTGTAGATACAGCAGAATTGGCTTTAGCATGCTGGTGTGCAGAAGGCATTTTGTGCTCCAGTAAGCTAAATCCACTTTTTCATTTAGGAAAATTAGCAGATAATTATGTTTAGTGCACTACAGATGTGATGTTGTGATCTTGTGTAAGATCAACTTGCTGCAGAAGAAATCGGGCTGTATTGCAAGCAGGTTTGGCTATTGAGCTGTGCAACCAGCAGGTATCAATGCATTGGGTCAAGAGGGAGCAGATCTGATCGGCATAGTTAAATTCAGTTTATAACAGATACTGTGCATTTCCCTCAGTTTTGGGGTATGGATAGCATGTCAATAGGGTTGGATGCAGACTTCCCTGTATTTATTTCATCTGTGTCCCAAGCTTGAGAAGGGGCATTTGGCTCAACCTGGAAGCCATATGGCATCAAACGTACACTTGTTGACATCTGTCAGTATAGACTTAACCTCAGTCTGTCCCTGCCCACCTCCCAGCAATATCTGGTTTCCTGCTGGTGAATTGTTAGCATGTTCTGAATATTCATCTTATTTGAGAAATTGCATACTAGGGACGTGAAGATTCACTGGTGACACAGTCTCTGGTCACCAAGGTCTTGGGAAGCCTCAGCCTTCGGCTATAACCCTCAGCAAAGCCACTTTCCTTTCTTGAGGAGGTCAACGTTTAATGCATATGGTTGAATGAGTGAAGTTTTCTACCTTTTTTTCTATAAACCGTGTGGCAAATGTTAAACGTATAATTTTAGGAGTTGAATACCCTTAGGAATTGAAACTAAAGCTTTTCTCACGACTCTTCATAAAGGTTCAGTGAAATATTTACCTCCCTTCCTTGCCAATAATCCTGACTCTGGCAATTTGTTCTAAAGGTGATGTAGAAGACATAGTAGTTATGTCTGTTATCTGAAAGGAAATGAAAATATTTGAAAATACATATTTGTAAATGGAAATTGAGTTGTGCTGAATTGTTGGTGGTTCAGAGCCCTCGGCATATTTGCTTTCCAGACAAGTAGGAAATGCAGGTGGGGCGAGCACTGTTTAACTTGAGCTCAGTTAGTACCACATCACGGACTTTCTCAAGTTTTTCATTCTAGCCAGCTTTCGTGTTGGAATATCAAGAGACAGCTATTTTGGTCTAGGGTAGATATTCTTCGGTGTAAGTTGCATTATTTTTCTCAGTCATTTGTGTTACAGAGAATTTTGGAGGGAATGCTTGGCTTTACACCTAACTACAAGGTGATGGTTCATTGTTTTTCTTTTTTTTACTATAATGGCCATTGTGAAAGAAGATTGGATCTGATTTTTTAGAAGTTAAATACGGGGGATTAATGTTGGTATTATGGACTTTTTAAAAGTAGAAATTTATCTACTTCACCTCTTGATCCTCATAGGTGATGACAGGAAAAGACAATTTTATGAAAAGATCCAGTCCTGGTCCACATGGATATGAAGATTGGTACCACAGTTACTTTATGCCAAATCAATGCAAAGAATTTAAAGGGTCAAAGATTTAATTATTTACAGAAAATTATTTAATGTTCCATTGGATCAAATTATTTTCCTGGTCACAACACTGCCATGGTATTTTGAATTTAATATCAAAAGCAATGATTTTTCCTTTGGGTAGTTCTTGAGAATTAAGTATTGCTGAAAATACAGTTTGCTTTTCTTAAGAAAAGGTTATTTTAAAATAAAACCGTTGGTAAATGGTTCTGACGATAGAGCAGACTGCCCAATTTTTTTCTCCTGCATTTTCATTTTCAATAGATTTAGGACTTCTGTGTTATAAAGATACGTCTTAGCCTGCAAAATATTTAAATTTAATATCTGAATTCTTAAAGGTCAGTAAGTTATATATAGCTCAGATTGTTAAAGTATTCAGGGTGCAAAAGACTTGGACTAAGAGTTTCACCTTATTGATGCAAAAATCGCAGTATAATCACAGGGGCTGAGTCTTTAAGCAGGTAAAATATGCACATGAATAAAGATGAAAGTGAATTTGAACATGAATTGATTTGTAATTGTTTCCTGTAGCACCATTAGAATTTTTTCCACAAATAAAACTGAATGGGGTTTGAATCCACTTTGTTATATATAATGTTAATATATATAATGTTAAACATACCCAAATACTTCAAATTTGAGAAATTGCTGATATTAAAAAGTATTAAATCTGGCATATAAGATTGTTCATAGAAGCATGCAAATGGGTTATTACAATCTATGAGGAAAAGGTTAATGAATTACAATTTGATTTTCATGTGAAGGAGTCAATTAACTAAAATGTGATGTGTTCCATGCTTCCAGTTAATCTGAAGCTATATTTCTTTCTGTTAAAAAAAATGACAAAGTGTGCCAAATTTGCCCTCATTTTTTTCTCTAATTTAGACTGCAACCTTTCTTTGCAGATTTACGTAGTGTATTAGGGAGTATTCTTCTAATGTACCTGTGTGTGTGTGTGTGTAAAAGCTTGATGTATGAAACATAGGATTAG
Source organism: Mesitornis unicolor (assembly GCF_000695765.1). NCBI lineage: Eukaryota > Metazoa > Chordata > Aves > Mesitornithiformes > Mesitornithidae > Mesitornis > Mesitornis unicolor. The sequence goes on from NW_010179275.1 coordinate 19,404, forward strand.
ACTATCACTTACATCCAAGAGGAACATTAGATACCAAAGCTGTAGATATAATAGGTGAAATAATGCTATCCATTTGTAAGCTAATAGGGTGTGTGCAGAGCAAGAGAACACAACCTGCAGTTTGAAATATGATGTCTAGAAAATACAATTCTGGTGTCAGTGCAGACAACACCAAGTTGGTCATTGGCACTTCTGGCAATGGATTTCATGATCAGTATTGGCATTTTTGCCCAGGAAGACTTGCATCTTTGTTCGATGTGTATTGAATGTATGTGATTGTGTCCACTTTCTTCTGTGACTGGTCTACATAATCTGAAATTTTGGAACAATTTGTGCAGGCTCTATTCACCAGCTAATAAACTTGTTCAGAAGGTTGTTTTCTCAAAGGATTTTGTGTGACTAAGGTTTACAAAACCAGTAGATTCAGTCATTCATTTGATCTCATAAGTCAGCATGGGTTCTTTCTTCTGGTCCTCACATGTAGAGATCCTGTGATGAGCAGTGCTGCTCCTTCTTCTTCTTCCTCTTTGCATCTCCCTTGGATAGACTGGCTTTGTCAAATGTTATCTGATGACACCCAGCCGTTGGATGTCACAAAACTGCCCTAATCCTCATGAGAGACTTCTGTTATGGGAGACCAGCAACATCCTTCAAACTCCTAGCACAGAACATGGCATTTAATAACCATGGGGAAAAGCCAAGAGGTTTCAGTTTTCCTGTAGCCAAAAGTAACACCTTTAGATCTTAGCGCAATATTGCACATGTATGGTTTTATGCTCAGTATTATGATGATGCAAGCTGTAGTAATACTGAATACTGTGATAGACAGATGTAGATGAAGATTTAAAATGTTTTTGTAATTAAATTGCCCAAATCCATTAGCTTGTGTCTGCTACTCAGCATAACTGATAGGAATTTTATGGACAACGAATCAGGAGGCAAACACACATTCTCTAGCTCTTCTGATCTGGAAAGATAAGAATTCAGGAACAGAAATAAAAGTTATCATATCTTTCATAATTCAAAGAAATTATAAATCTGTTTCAGGGAGCAGATATGAACCTTAGCTTCTTATAGAAAAAACCACACTAAAACCCAAAATTTAAATCAATGAAACTACACATTTAATAACATCAAATAGCTTGGATAGCATGATCCACAGAAATTAAATACATAGAATATGGGCAGGCTTGTGGCAATGACTGAGAATAAGCTAAGTGTTCATGTTCTTAGTGCTTGCATTGCAGTAATGGATGCTTTGAATTAGACCAATTTGGTACTTACAGTAGGAATGCAGGCTTCTAAACACACTTGGAAAATAGGGTGTAGTTTTGTGGAATTACATAATTGCAGATTTTTCAAAGCATAGGACAGAAACATAAGAGATTTATAATTATGAGTTGAGAGCTAGGATTCCATAATAGCAGGGGCTTTTTATGTAAATTGATGGTGATGGCAGGTAAAAGTTGACCATCCAAAGCCCACATTGTGGCAAGAAAACAATTTAGTCTGATATGGGGTTCAGATGGCAGAGAAAAGTTGACCATCTAAAGCCCACATTGTGCAAGAAAACAATTTAGTCTGATATGGGGTTCACTTGCTTTGTCAGTCCAAGTGAATTCTGCAGAATGCTTCTGAGGTATGAGATTTAAGCAGAAACTGACAGAAACATGATTTTTGAGGATCTGAGCAGCCTGTCTGAGCTCAGTCTCTAGGCCTGTGAAATGGTAAAAGAGATTATTTTGAAAGTCCTTAATTTCACTTCCACAGGGACTGGAATTTCTCAACATCAGGGAATATTGTACACACAAGATCCCCATGTCATAACTTTTCTTGCCTCTTTTCTTTGTTGTTGTAGTTTATTTTTTTCACAGTTAAGATATGCTGCTGTGAGAAGTTTCATTTCTTCCTTTGATTTTTGTACTTAGGTACCCATAGTGCTGATTTGCCAAGTTTTGACTTGCTGCCAAGATGCAGAATGCACAAAAAATGGAGGAATAAAAGATATTTCATTGAAGTAATTGACCTACTGATGCCACAAGTTAGGTCTTAATTATTTGACATTGAATATGGCTAGTGATATTGCCTGATGGGCTAGTATTATTAAATGTTCTACTACGAAAGGTTGCATAATAACATTTACATTGTCACTATCTTTGACTTTTGTAATAGTGGCAGTAATAATTGTAACAAAAGCATTAATAATAGCAATAAGAAAAAAACCTTTTTTTAATGAATGTCACATTCTCATTGATTGCAGTAGCTTTAGTTTCATCTGGGGAGGGACTTTTTACAAGGGCAGGTAGTGATAGGATGAGGGGGGATGGTTTTAAACTGGAAGAGGGTAGATTTAGACTGGATATTAGGAAGAAATTCTTGACTGTGAGGGTGGTGAGGCCCTGGCCCAGGTTGCCTAGGGAAGCTGTGGGTGCCCCCTCTCTGGCAGTGCCCAAGGCCAAGTTGGATGGGGCTTGGAGCAGCCTGGGCTGGTGGAGGTGTCCCTGCCCATGGCAGTTGGGTTGGACTGGATGAGCTTTAAGGTCCCTTCCAACCCAAACCATTCTATGATTCTATTATTCTGTACTTTTGCTTTTTACTTATATATTATTATTTGAAGAATGGTGCCAGGTCCTCATTGTTTAGACCATTTAAGATCTTACATTTGAGTAACTGGAGTTAACACCTACCTGACCTGTTCTGTGTATACACTATATATGCAGTACCAAAGAGAAAAATATTACTGATAAAATCTACCAAAGATATCATAAAAACTTGAGATTTTTTCTAAGGATACTTCTAAAAGCCACTAGATGCAACCCGCGGAACAGGATGTGCAGTTGAATTTTTGTGTTTGTTTCTAAGCTAAATCTGGTTCATTTCCACCTATTCCATTATTTCTAATTCATTCTCTTAAATGAGAATTGTAAATGGAGAAGAGATCCTCAGAGCTAATTCCCAGTGAAGCATTCTTAAAGTCTTGGTTGTTGAACCAAAGATTTTGGTAATTTGATTTCAGTGTTTCTCACTCAATCTGGTTATGTAGGGAACTAAATTTATAAGACAATCTTGGAAGACAAATGCATCCGGAAGCTGCTATGCTACAGGTCCTGCTGCAATTTGTAATGTTCATTGTCACTTAGCCATTCTGCTAAATCCCTTTAAACTTCTTTTTTTCTTGAGTTTGTAAGGCTTTGTTAAATATGATTAAGGAATTATTAAGCCATTTATCTACAGGGCTTTGTTTGATCAGCTGTAATTGGTGGCACATCTTAGTAGGGAAATGAGCATGCTCATGGATAGTGATGGACCTTGTATGTTTAGTATGCAATGTGTGTGCAGGCTCATTCCTCTGGCAGAGTTGTTTACTATTTATTTCGTGTAAAGGCAAAAGGAATACTTCAGTTTAGTTCTCCAGGCTTTGATTTAGGCTCGTAAAGCATCAGATGTAAGGTGAATAGTACAATAACATGTTTGCTCAAAAGCTAACATGTTGTTGTACTATTCTACCTGGTGACCCCAGCCTTTCCACTGGGGGACTCAAATAACAGCAAAAGTCACAAATCCACAGAATGGCTGAGGTTGGAAGGCACCTCTGCAGGTTGCCTAGACCGAAGGTCAGTGAAAACACGTTGCTTAGAACCATATACAGTCAGATTTTGTATATCTCCATAGGTGGAGACTCCACTACACCTCTGAGCAACCTGTGCCAGTGTTCATCACTGTCATATTGAAACTGTGTTTTCTAATGTTTAAGTGGAATTTCCTGTATTTCAAACTGCCTATTCCCTCTTGTTCTCTCACTGGGCACCAGCAAGCAGAGTCTGTCTCTGTCTTCTTTACTCCCTCCCATGAATAGGAACTGCCCTGAGCCACCTCTGCTTCAGGTTGAACAGTTGCAGCTCTCTCAGCCTCTTCTCACAGCTCAGATGCTCTTCATCATGTTCATTGCCCTTTGCTGGACCTGCTCCACTATGTCCTTATCTCTCTTGCACTGCAGAGCCCAGGACTGGACCCAGCACTC
>NW_010179276.1:0-26887 GCF_000695765.1 Mesitornis unicolor
CTATCCAGGTCTCTCTGCAGAGCCTTCCTCCTCTCAGGCACTCCCTCCCAACTCAGTGCCATCTGCAAACTTGCTGAGGGAGCACTCAATCCCCTCATCCACATCATTGATAAAGATGTTAAACAGGACTGGCCCCAAAACTGAGCCCTGGGGAACACCACTTGTGACTGGTGGCCAACTGGATTTAGCTCCATTCACCACAACTCTCTGTGCTCGGCCATCCAGCCAGTTTTTGACCCAGCAAAGCGTGTGCCCATCCAAGCCATGCCCAGCCAGCTTCTCCAGGAGGATACTGTGGGAGACAGTGTCAAAGGCCTCACTAAAGTCCAGGTAGACAATGTCCACAGCCTTCCCCTCGTCCACCAAGCAGGTCACCTCGTCATAAAAGGAGATAAGATCAGTCAAGCAGGACCTGCCCTTCCTGAACCCATGCTGACTGGGCCTGATCACTTGGTTGTCCTGCATGTGCCGTGTGATGGCACTCAGGATGATTTGCTCCATCATCTTCCCTGGCACCGAGGTCAGACTGACAGGTCTGTAGTTCCCCGGGTCTTCCTTCTGGCCCCTCTTGTAGAGGGGCATCTTGTTTGGAGAATATTACGCCAATAAATTCAATGTCTTTTAAAGAGTCTATTAATTTCCTCAGCTTCCTCAATGATTTATGAAACAGAATGACTCACAGGTAGTGGTGGAGCTTAGGACACCTGTGATCACTTGGTTTTACTCTTTTTGTCTTTGACCGGTTGTTTTAGTCCTTTGCACCTCTGTTTTCCTTCCCTCCTGGCCCCATTTTACACTTCTTCTTTTCTACTGTATCTTGTGCACCATTTGAGAGACAGTAGTATACCTGCAGTGTGCCTACATACAGGGCTTGATTTCAGCTAGTGCTTCAAAATGTTACTGTAATTAAAAAAAACCCCAGATTTGTATATGTCTTTTATTAGGACAAGTAATTAGGACCTTCTAAACTTTTATTTTAGCGATGTTCTCTTTTTTTATTGAACTTACAAATCAGACAATCCATCCCCTACATTTCTCCCCTCCTTAATAAACTGTTAACATTAACAGGGAAGTAATCACTTGTATTACATTGAATCTGTTCCTGGAGCAGTATTTTTGTTAGCAAATTCTGAGGCAGAGCACTGAGGCTTAGGGCAAGCAAAGCTTGCTCTGTATGTCAGAAAGGAGAAAAGCGTGGTTGCAGGTCGTTTCATGAATTGCTGTGGAGATGGGTGTTTTAAGCTGCCCGTATCTGATAATGCTGGAAATACTATAGACTCTGTCTTATTAGCTCTTGTGCTGTCAGGGATGGGTAGTGTTTACAAGCATCTGTGTATTTCCCTTCTAAATCAAACCCAAAATGACTTCTGAGCTGTTGTGTAGTTTATATTATCAAAACTGCAGGACCCACTAAATGTAGGGCAAATGGGATGCAACTCAGTTTTTATTTAGAGATGCAGTGCAGAGCAAAAATAAAACTTAGATTACCAATTTATAAAAGGCATTGGAGCTAATCCTGTACAGCCAGCACTGGAATGGCATGTCACAAGGATAGAAGGAAAAAGCAAAGACTTGTTATTTGGTAAGAAAGTAAACAATTACAAATCTGAAAACTCAAGGTATTAAACAGAAATAATGACTCTGAGAGTGATGCAACAGGAGAATGTGGAAAAGGTTTGTGAGATGCCATTAGTTTATCTCAGCGTCCTGAAAATATAATGTTGTTATTGCCACTGTTTTATTACTTATGCCCAATGTTTTTGATAGGCAGAATGTTTCCCAGATCTCCAAGGAGTGGTCCAGACTTCACGGTTTAAAATAGATGCGAAAAATTATTCAGGGAACATTAAATTCAAACAGGACTTTCTGCTCTGATTGACAGAATTCATTACAGAAGGTGTGTTAGAGTTTTCGTGCTCTTGCAACTGCTCAGCTGGATGTTAAGCCTCACTTCTCCGAGCGTGATTCAGCTCAGATCCCCCTTCACCCTGTACTGATAGGGTTTTATTACTGGTCTTTATGTGGCAACATAGAAAACTAGTTTTGGTTATTTTCTTAAACAAAACCTTGCTAGTTCCAAATTCTCTGTTAAATTCCATTCGAAACATAACCTGAAATTAGAGTCTTTATTTCCTCTACTCCCACTCTGCTTTTGCTTGTTGGTGTTGGAAGCTTCTCAGACCCCAGTGGGGTCCCTGTTTCTCACTGTCCTACAGTGAGTGTGTAGATGTAAGCACCACAGGAAATTTAGCCATATCTGCTTAGGAATCTCCAGGATTTTTCACATTGCATGAGGGCTGTCCCAAGATGACTCTCAAAAGCACTATGTGAAATCAGTCATTAGAGAAGGCAACTCTCTTAGTAATGGCAAAGTGCATACTGGAAGATGCGCGTTTGGGGAGGTCTCCCAAGAAAGGAATTTGCCTACTTGCCTAACAAGGCACATCCTGCAGTTTTCCTGGAGGGCTGGCTTGGATTCTTAAGTTGTTCTTTATTTATTTAAAAGCTTTATTTAAAAAGGGAAGCAACAAGAAACCTCCCCAGACAACTCCAGATGCAAAGATTCCTGAAGCCTGGGAGTATTTCAAAGATGTTTGAAGCTGATAAATCTTAAATGCTTGTGACCCAATCCTTCCTAAATGGGAGGTATCCTGTTAGGTATTTATTCATCAGCTGCTCATACCATACTGCTTTAAGGTGATGCTCAGAAGAGAAAGCTCACACAAGCTGATGTTAATTTGTTCAGCCAAGAAAATTGTAAAGGTTCTTATTGGCCTTACAAATCTATGAACCGATAGCAAGTGCTGGCAAAAGGTTAGTAGTCACAGATAAAAGGCTAACTGTCAGACCATCTAGCAGAGCTACCAACACTTTCTTATTATAAGGAAGTTAAAATAAATCCTAGATTTGATTGTCAGATCCTGTTCAGTCACTTTTCTTCCCCTTGAACAGCTTAATGCAGATGTTTTCTACCTGTAGCCTGCTCCTGAAAAATTACCAGCTACTCCAGAACACCACATAGAGCTTCCTGTGAGCCCATCCCAAACATTTCCCAAAGTATTTTGCAACAAGCAATAGAGCAGCTCTCCAGTCTGAGTGCCTTATGATTTATGAATAATGATGGTTTCCATTAAGCTGCAGAAAGGGGATAGTGTGTTTCACCCTGTGCTGAGAACCCCATTTGTTTCCGTTCCTGTCAGCAGTTTGCATAAGTGAATGATTTTATTTCATGTGAGAGAGAAGGCAAACACACAAGTTATCCCAGCAGTGGAAGATTTGTCAAATAAAGCTTTTAATAATGGTGTTATTTGACAGTTTTATAGTGCTTCAACTTTCAAGCAGTTTGAAGGTGGTAGGTTTTCAATAAAAATTAAGTCCTTATCTAGGAGAAAGTTGGTCCCTGTTGTTTTAAAAGACCTAGTCTTGGCTGCATTGGAGCACCTTAATCTACTATTGAAAGTAAATCTCAGTCCTTTTCTGTATTAATATATCTTGCAATCCATCATCAGTAGATGTTCTGTGTATTTTTTTGCCCTAGTATATCAAGGTGGCCTGATAAACCACCTTCCTAACCAAACTTGTTGGGTGATCATTATGTTTCTCACAAGAATAAATTATCCAGTGTAGTTCTCTGCAGCTTACTTAAATACTCCAGCAGTGTTTCCAGTCACTCTTACTTATTTCTTTAATTTGTTTAAGGGGTTCAGCAAGTTATTCAGGTGAGGAGAAAAGGAACAGGAAGGTTGCTGGTTTTCACAAGGTCAGAGTTAATCCTATCTGTGGTCATAAATCATTGTACATCATAGGATAACCACATAGTGACTGAGAACATGTTAATAGAAAACCAGTTCTGCTTTGAAAGTTTCCTTGCTTAAAGGTGGGATTTTCAAAAGATTCTGATGCTGCCTGAAATTCCCTGCCAGTTAAATAAACCTAAGTGTAAAGGTTTATATGATTTCTAGATCTGGTACTTTGTTTCAAAAGTTGGTTGATCCTCAGCATCCTGTGAAATTAGATGTTAGTACAAGCCTTTTACAAAAACAATTTTCAAGAAAGAGAGAGCTCTATAGCCTTGGTAAGTGTTTGATGTGGACAGTCAGAATACTAAACAATGGTATGAGTAGATGTGGCGTATCTTAGATTTAAATTGTCGAGTTCACACATAGAGATGTGAGAGCTAAGATTTGGTGCAAAGAGGTCCTGCCTCCAGACTGACTTACGAGTCACCCACAAACTACCTCCATTAAGCACAGAGCCCTTTCTCATGCTTAGGAATTCAATTTATATATTGTTTTACCAACTGATATTTACAGGAAGAGTGCTCATCTGGTAGATCCCTGGCAAAATTAAATCCCGTCCTTTGCATATCAGACAGAACATCCTGCATCCCAGTGATTTCAGCTAAGTTTCAGGAATCGTTAAGAGTGAAGCTTTACTCCTTGATATTCTCATTAGCAACATTGTTAAACCAAAACACACATATGGCATATTTTCAAATGCAGGGACATGGTTTTTGTTCCGGAGATCTTACAGTCTGGTCCAATAAACAAAATGAGCAGAAAACAGGAGCTGGAAGGAGGAAGGACAAAAACGAGCAACAAGATTGGCTGATGTGCTGAAGCTGATGTTTTTTCTTCTTTTCACTAGAACTTAGTGAAAAATAACTGTTAAAGCTTTTGGAAGAGTTCTAAATTTCTGTTCTAAGGCCTTGAAATCCTCCAACCTTCTCTAGAAAGGGTTATTGGTCAAGCATGCTTGATCCCATCCTGTTGCCTCCCCTTCCACTCCTCAGTTGGGGTGTGCCGGCAGGGTGTGGGAACCACCCATGCGAGTAAAAGTGACCTCTGTTTAGTGCCGGGGGGACCCCTTTCGTTGGTACCTGATGACTTTGATTAGCAAGGGTCAGACCGAGTCATTCTGTGTTCAACAGCCCCTTCCTATTGTCAAGCCCAGGAGAAGAAAGGGACAGAGTCTGGTTTTTATTTACTGATAGCTTGAGGCAGTGCCACCAGAGAAATTAGTCTTTCCATTGACTTTGAGAAAGTTGGATAGCCCCAGACTTGCGCTATATATATTGTGGTGGTTGGGTTTTTTTTAATACGCCGTCAGCTCAGAGTTTCCCTCATACCTCTTTCTCCCACAGTGCTCAACTCCTCTCTCTCATCACAGAAAAGTCTGACAGGAACTTTCCTCTCTTATCTGTCTCCTCTGTGCTCTACTCTCCCTCCTCCTCCTGCTTTACCTCCCTCTGTCTCTCTCATTCTCTCCCCTGCTGCTCAAGGTCTGCTGGCTGGCATAGAGCATGCCTGGAACAATATGTTCCCATTAAATTTACCCTCTCTCATTGCTTCCTGAGATTAAATTGAATTTTACTCTCAAGTTTGTTTGTTGAAATCGCATAATAAAAACATCCCTGAATGCAATCACATTTAATCAGAAAATTGTCCAGTGATTATAATGATAAAACACTATGTTAAAAAGGCTTGTTCTAGTGTTTTACAGAGCAGAATAAGCATATTTCTTATTAACAACTGAAATTAATCTCTAAAAGTCCCTCTAAAGTCTTGAATTCCCTCCATGGGATTACTGCCATGACTTTGTACCACTTTGGCTGCTCCAAGATCACCAAGATAGACAGAAACAAAACTCAGGCATTTTCAGTTGTAGTCCTGAGCTTTATTTTGTAGCTTGTTAAAATTCAGACTGATATTAAATTTTTGTACATATTTGATCAGTATTAGTATGTTCTGCATATGTGCTAATGGCTACATTATACTTATTGTAAGACTGTTAGGACTGAAACTAGTCAAAGGCCTCACAATGACCACAGTGATGCTGTTCAGGGTTGGAACTTTAAATCTGATAAACACAAATCACAGAATCTGTGGTGCTGAGCCGCTGTAGTTGTGCCAGTGGAAGTAAGCAGTTTTTAGCTCTCCTGAAATGCTAATAGTTTGCGCATTTTGCGATCAAATTTGTGACAGCTGGACAAGGTGGTATTCATGGTTTTGGGAGATAAGTACATGGAATAGTATGCATTGCACAGCTTAAAATTGCTGCGGTGTTAAAAAGGCACAAGAATATTTTATTGTCCCAGAAACATTCTTCTTTGACTTAACTACAATTTCAAACAAAACCACAGCAGTATCACTATGGTAATATATAATAGCATATATTTCAGAGAGAAAATAAGACATGTAAAAATCGCAGATTGATCACTCTGGAGGTCCTGCAGGTTTGGGCTGCTCGTTGGCAATTCCAACATCTCAAAAAGTGGAACACTGCCGCAAGAATATGCAAAACTTCAGAGCCATGCTGTGCCTCTCTCTCATGTACCCTGCACTTGTTTTATATGCTGAAGACATCTTGACATCAATGGAGTGTTCTCGGAGCAGAATATGTTTGAAGTCTGTAATAGAAATCCATCGCAGAGAGAAGAGGAAGATGTGAACGTTGGTAACAGTTTGACAGATTTTTTTCCAGTAGTGTTTTGGCGGATCCAGTGCTCACCTTTTTTGTTACAAATAGTGGTGTTGATCACAGCAGACTGATGAGTCTCTGGCCAATTATGATTTTTCAGTAGTTTATTTGGAATTTATACTTCTTTTCTTACTAGACAGTGCGGGCCTCGCAGTACAGAAGTATCTTCCAGCAGGGTTGCAGTGTGCTGTACAGACACACGAGACAGACGTGTCCTGGTAAACTTACAGTGTAAAGGTTGTAGCAGACAAAGGGTTAAGGATGAGAATGTACCAGATGATCCTGAACTTACCAGTGCAACTCTGTTAGTTACATACAGGGCATTTTACTTGCAAGTAGTCAAGAAGAAGGAAAAATGAGACTGGCTGCTATTTGCAAGCTACCTTATTAAGCTGACAAAGCAGCTCTAGGGGGTTACCCTGACAAAGGTCAGTGTTGAGGGGATGATCTGAAGCAGCATGAAGATATAGGAGCTGTTGACGTTTTGTCCAAGAGGCAGTGACAGATCATGGAAGAGCAGCGAGATGAAACTCACAGCAGAGAAAGCAGGAAGTGGCAGTAGAGGAAAGGCAAGCATTGACATCTACAAACGTTCAGCAAGAGCCTACTGTCTGTTTCTACTGGTGACTTTTCCTCATTAAAATAGAAAGGCTTGGCAGCAACTGATTACTCCAGAAATGTCTGTGTAACTTCTTTTCTCAGCTGCTAGAACAGATTTCCTTAATAAAGGTCCCAAACAAAGTAACTCGCAGTGACTGTGCAGCTGATTTCCATTTGAGAGCTTTTATAGTTTGTCCCTATTTTAAGCAGAGGTAGTAGCTAACCTAGGGTTATCTACTTGCACAAATCTCAGCTATAAATAGGAATGAAGGCAGCAGTGCAAGCTCAATCAGTGCTACATGGTTTGAGCATAAGCTGAGCAGCCTTTGCTTGGAGAAATCAAAGGATATAATCATAAGCTGCTGTTGCAGGGGACAGGCTAATGATGTGCCAGTGATTTTTATTGCTTTGGGTTATAAGACCTTGAGGGACCTTTTGGTCTTCCTTTGGACCTGAAATATTTCCACAGTTCAGTGCTACCCAGTAGATACAGAATGGCAAAAGATTACTTCTCCATCACCTTAAAGATAAATCTTGAGACCTTGGCAACCTTTGGGAGAAAATATAATTGTCTTCTTAATTAAAATTGATTTTTTTTCAGTGAATGTGCCCTTCCCTTGCTATCCCAGCTGTATAACTGACTGTATCTCCCTTATTACAACAGATATTTATGGTCACCAATCGACAGCATACTCAGCACAGTATGCAGTGTGTATGATACCGGCTTTGGTGACAGATCACAGGCTAGTTAATCCCTTGGGAATACACGTATCTCCCTAACTAGCACTAAGAATGGCTGTATGATGTAGTTTCCCATGTTTATCAGTCCGTTCCTGCAGGTGTATCAGGTGATATGTTAAGTAAATCTGTCGACCAAAGGATTAGGTTCCTATTGTTGAAAGGAATTAGGTACCTACCTCCTTCAAATTTCTGCAAAAATCCCGGGGTTAGTAGTTTGAGTATAAATACCAGTCTTGAGTATACACATTTACAGAACTATGATGTTAGTATTGTATTCTTCATGGTTTTCATTGCTTTATTAGCTCTCTCGGAGTATAACTTCATCTTCAAAATGGTCTGCCTTATGCTAAAGCTTCTGCGGAGGGTTGGAGAGGTGCAGGTGATGTTGTGGTTGGGCCTTCAGCATCTTCTATACTGTAGGAGGGGTAATAGATTTATCTATAGTGTACATCTTACTGCACTTTAAAGGATAATAAGAGAAGCTCTTACATATGTTTTTGGGGCTGGCACTTTTTTAGGAGGAAACTGGGAAAAGGAAGAAAGGAAGTGTTTCCATCTGTGAACTAAAGAGAAGTCCTTTGGATACACTGGAGTATAATAAACATGATGTTCTAAAGGCATTTCAGAGTGATACTTCAACATACACTGCAAGTTTAAAGGTAATGGAAAAAGCAGCACGAGATGAAAAAAGTCAGAAGGAAATGCTCGCAGAAGTTTCATTGAGTAGAGCTAAAAAAGTTGAGCGACCTACAGCAAAGTTTTGCTGTCACTGGACTTTTTTTCCCTACTCTTCATGTGTAGTACATCCTCCGACAGGCTGCAAATGTACCAACCTCCAGACATGAGTCATCAGCAAGGACAGACCTTCTTATCCTCAGCGCTAAAAATAAAGATCTCACTCACTGAGCCTAAGGAGCAATTCCCTATCTTGTAACTTTCTATCAGCCAGGAGTGCAATACAGAGGGAACACTCTGAACCAGTGATTTATTCAACCTGGAGGCCTTGAACTTGATGTGACTAACCCGAGTGCAGTAAATGGGTTCAAATAAATTTTGGCATTACAGAAGGCACCATGTTTTATGACATATGGGATACAAGTCCAGGGCCTCTGGGGGCTGGTACCTTGGGCTACTAGTCCTGAAAATGTAGAGCTTCATCACCAGCATTCATATTGTTGAAAACTGAGCACAAGAGAGAATGCTGTGGATTGCATGCTAGTAGAAAGCGACACCTTTTCCTTATGCTTTATTATCTGTTCCTTTTTTAGCATGACAGTAATTATTTAACCACCCTTCCAGGAAGCAGATTTGAAATCTTCTTTTCAACTTGTGGTGAAAGATACATCAATACTCTCAGATGTAGGGCAGTGGAGGTGAGGGAGAAATAACTCAGTAGCTTGGCTTAAACCTAACTGAACATATTAGTCATGAAATATTTAAACCATCAATATCACACATTGATGTGCAAAATGTTTAATTATGTATCATTTCAGTTATTATTCATGTTAGATCTTAGACCTTAAGATGTACATACATTTAAAAAATAGCTCAGGAGATGTATGAGGAGTGTAGAGCAGCATGAAAAATCTGAAGCCTGGCTGTACACTTTGTCTTGAAAGTATGTGTCGAGTTCCTTGTTTTTTTTCCTGTTAAATTACGGAATTCATTTCTAGGGCTCAGTGCAAACAATGTTTTGCCTTTAGTAAATGTCTCTGGTAAAACAAGACCATTAAGAAAAACCCAAAACTTCAAAGCTTTAAGCTTAATGCCTCTTCTATTCTATTTAGGTCCATATGCTGTTTCCGTCACTGTATCTTAAGTGTGTGTAACTAAGTGTCTTCCAGAATTGCATTAAGCAGCACGACTACCATCTGTCACAAATGGTTTGTTCTCTCTTCCCAACAGCAAAATTGTGTGTACAGTGTCATGCTTCACATGTACATATCTGCTAATTATTTGCTAGAGAATGCAGAAGTGGAGTGGATTGTTTAGCACTTGTACCAGGAAATGGCGAGGGCCATCTTTGGTCGCCCTTTGCTCAGTGCCCACTGATTCCACGTAGGGCAGTGGGGTCTTTGCCTTCCCAGGACACCTGATCACACCACCGTGCTGACTGCTGGGGAAATTTCCTCGCTGTCTGTAGGACTGCTCATGTGAATAATAATCGTAATGAGGGAACAGGCTATTTGGGTTCTGGGTCTGAATTCTTGTGTTGCTATATTTTTATTGCAATAATTTGAGAAATACTGCTGTGAAAAGCACTCTACCTGTTTGTTTGTGTAGCTACCTGTGGTGCAGCTGCATGCCACTAAAAATTTGCATTGCCAAACCTTATGCTGGCAATTCATAAGCCAAATGAAGGGGACAGATGAGCAGCAATGGTGAGGAGAGTAGAGCTTTGAAATTTTTCTTTAGTAGATATTAAAATACTGGGAAAAAAAAGTCAGGCATATTTACTCTTTATCACCTGTACAGTAATAAATAGTGAAAAGTGCCAACTTCTAGACTGTTGGGCTTGAGATTAGAATTTGTTTACAGGGGCAGAATCTGGTCCTGCTGTATTAGCAGCTTTTTTCAGTCATTCATATGCAACGGCAGTGTCACACAGTGACTACTGAAACCAACACTAATAAAGGTATCTTTTGTTTTCTTAGAGATTAACACATTACTTTCTTCTCATCTTTAGAAGGCCTTCAGAAAGACTGGATTGCTGATGCCTATATCCAGTTTCATCTTCCAATTAGCTATTTGCCTTTTTCTTTTTTACAGTCCAAGTGGTGATGGAATTAACCTAAGCTAATTATCACTGACCTTCCTAGGAAGCCTAGAAAGCAAGACTGACATACTTCATCTGAAATTTGCATACACATTTGCTTTGTGATTGTTTTTGGAAGTTTTGGAAGTCTGTTTTAAGACTTAAACAGGCTCAACTTCTTAGAAGTTTCATAGATTGCAGCTGCAGCAACACCATCTGTATAAAACAGTATAGATGCTTGTTGGGCATAGTTTGAAACTCTGAGTCTGGGTTGATGATTATTTGTCTGTTATTGCTGTATCTTTTTCTTTGAGATGGATCTCAGTGACTGTCCAATGCACCCGCTGCGAGCACAGGCTATGTACCCAGAGCAGCGTAACAAGATGTGGTGCCTGCATCTCTTACTGACCCCCACGTAGGTGCGTTACCTGCCATAGGAGTAAAATTGTGTTACGGGCTGTTTGTGTCACAGCACAGCCCTGACTCCTCCTACTTCTGTCCTGCCTCTCAAGCTGTCTCCAGAATCCCTTCCACTTCTGCAGAGGCTTCAGGTGAAAATCCAAACTCTTAGTGGGACAAATTAGCCTCCAGTTGTCTTCTCTGGGAAGGCAGTGAGATCTGGTTTGTTATGTACCTCATTGGAGCGAAGTAAATCCTTCCTTCTTGATGACGGGTGTTCAGGTAACAAAAGTGAAATGGTCCATGTGCCCACAGGCTGCCCAAAATGCAGTTCTACCACATAGTAGTTGTAGATGGTGTTTGTAAATACAGTCTGTGTTCTCTTGCACAGAAGGCCGTACTTGCACATCCCACCACTTCGAAGTATTTGATAGATTTAACAATATTAAAAAGTAGTTTATAAGGGAAATTTATGTCTTGCCTCTATAAATTACACCATTTTCCAGTAAAATTACACTTTCTTAACTGCCCAGTCAAAATCTGCAGCTTCTAAAATTTATTCAGAATGGCTGCACTGCATACCAGTTGCCAACTTGTAAAGCTTTTCTGAACACTGTTGGGGCTCCAAAGGATTATTTATTGAACAGTCGAGCTTGTGAAACCTTCCCAAAAGCTGCAATGCAAAGCTGTCAGAGGTGTGACGCTGCTGAAAATTCTTTACAGAAATGCGATTCTGCAGGAACAAGCAGGGCGTTCAGGTCCCCCAGCCTTGTAAGAGCACTTTCCTTCCCCATGAGTCAGACGACTAGCACAGACATGCTGCGCAGAAACAACACCATTTTCCCCTGTCTTACAGAAAGTTTTCTTATCTATTGTGGTGAAGTGCAAGTATAAAACATTTTTGTGGTGGGGTAGTTACGTCTGGTTGTGCCCTGTGTACTCATAGGTATATAGTGCACCAAGAAGGCGGCGCTGGAGAAAATGGCCTAAGAGCTTGACTTGTGAATTCATGTATGTGTGGTACGTGATGGACATGCTCGACAAGCAGCAGAAGCAGCACGTGTTGGTAATAGCTATATAGGTGTTTTAACACTTTTCTGTTTGATTTCAGATGTGTTAGTGACAGCTGGAGATTCCTTATTCTCAAGTGTTAGCTGGTGAGGTTGGCTCTTTCTTTTAAGGAGACACTGCTGACTGTAGTAGTCAACACAGGTAATTTTAAACTAAAGCAATATTTTTTTACTTCATTCTGTCCTTTCTTTGTCTTGGCAGGGATATTTTTAAGAACAAGTAGTAATCCATCCCAAAGAGAAATGAAATAACACCATGCTGGGCACAGGGTCCACAGGTATTTTTTAATAATTTTAGTTGGAGTTGTTCTGGTTTACTCCACTTGGATCAAGATTTCACCTAATAAAAGAGCTCTGAGATAATCTGGGCAGTTGTAGACTTGGACTAATCCTGAAATCAAATTAATTTATACACACAGCTCCAGTTGGACAGAAGGTGTTATAAATTGTGTGAGCCAGGGGCATTTGATGTATCTTGTTTGCTTTTGTGTGCCAACAAATGATGTGTTAGAGATCTAAAAATGCAAGATGCTGATGTACAGAACAAGAACATGGAAGGTGGAGCATAGCAGGTGACTGCTTGTTGCAATTTGTACACAGGAAGGGTGGAAGGACCAGTATAGACACAACTGGGATTTATCAGATTTATGCCAGGAGTAGAGACCTGTAAAGCCCTATACAGCAACTTGGTCTCTTGGTGACAGCTCAGTCGTATGCCTCACTCAGTGATGCTGATCATGACATGTGTGACGATGAGTCTGTGCAGCAGTGCCCCACAGTCAGTCATACTGGAGCATGGGCTGTCCCTGGGTCTGTCGGTGTGGCCTGTAATGCAGACTCCCTCTTGTACTCAGTGAGTACATCCGTGGGGGTGGTGAGGGAAAACAGGAGGGAGGAAGTCTGATGGTATTTCTAAGCTTGCTAGGCTAAGAAAAAAATGTATTCTTAAGCATAACCTTCCTTTTGCAATTGTAAAACAGGTTCCTTTAGCAAGAAAATTCTAGAACTTAATATGCATTTCTTAAGTGGGGGGGAAACCCCAATAAATAAATAAATAGGCTGTTCCCAGCACCCCACAGCAGTCAGACTGACTGGTGTATCTCTCTGTCTCCGCGTGCATTTTAAGAGGGCAGTTTCGGTGCTAGCATGGTGTAGTCAGGGCACAAAATTCAGCTGCGATGCAGCAGACCATCTGCCAGAAGGAAAGCTAGGGGGGAGAGTGGCAAAAAGCCTCTGAGCTTGAGGGAGAGGTGGCAGCATTGCTGGTTCGCTGGAGTTGAGTGCTCTGGCAAACCGCACGCACTGCGGCAGCTCTTGCCAAAAGGAGGAAAGGAGGCACCAGGAGTGCAGCGAGTTGGATGGCTTGGAGAGCGCCGTTCCTGTGTGTCAGAAGTGGTCAGCATTTCACCAGCTGAGTTCCATAAATTGGCCCTGGGCTGTCGGCGCTAGTGCCAGCTGTTAACTTTGTAGCAGCCATAATCTCAGCAGGGACAAATAGGTAAAGATGTATTGACAAATGGCACTGAGCATAATAAACTGTTCAACTTTATGAATGCTGGGATCCAAATGATCAAAACAGATGTACAGTTTCCAGATCTTAGCTGCGCTGTCAGAATATTCCTGGTTTCCTCTTGCATAGTCATCCATAATGAAAAGAAAACAAGCAGATTTGCCTTTCTCTTGGGTCTTTCTTTATTGCTCACTCAACATTAATTACAGAATATTGTTGGAATAGCAGACTGGCAGGCACCAGCACCCTGAACAGAGCATGTCGCTTACTCCTGTCACTTCTGCATGTAGCATATAGCTAAAATTATCCTCAGTACAAGCATAGCATTGACACGGTCATGTGGGAATGCATCATTTTTGTCTAGCCCTTTGTAAATTTAAGTTATCCCACAAAAACGTGTCACGTTGTAAGACATGGGAAAGGAAAAATGAGTGAAGGCTGCCATTTTCCCATTGAAGCCATAAAAAAGGAGGTAGGGAGCCAAAGTGAAGAAATGTTTAATTCAGATCAGTTAACACAATGATTTCTTATATTTTCATGTCAAGGAAATTGTAGAGGGCGAAGAAGACGACACAATGGAAATATATGCCTTTAAAAATATTTGGACACAAAAATTCTCTCCTGATTTATATGTGATTTGCAGGTTCATCAAAATGACTTTTATACTTAGTGTTGCCTGAAGTGTTTGGGGTCATTAGGGACTTTTCAGCTTATCAGATAAATCCTATGTATCCTGCCTTGCTGTTTGACTTTAGCATTTTTTAAAAGACTTGTCAAGTCAATGGGTTACCACATCCCTAAGGCAGTGCATTTAATAGTTATAAAGTGCTGTCCTTTGCTAAGTGAAATACCAAGTGCTGAGAAGAGTATACAATTCTTAAGCCATAAGCAAAAAGATGAGTTCTAATATATTTCCCATGTACAATAGGCATAAGAAATTCAGAATACTGCCCGTTTTTACTCTGCCTGGAATGACAAGCATATTGCTTATTAAATATTAATATTATCAAGCTGATGCATTAAGTTACAAGCACAAGTGACTCAAAAATCAGAACATCTTGACTCTTAGGCTTTCCTGTTAATTGAAACCTACCCTCATTCAAATGGTATGACTCGCACAATTTCCTGGTGGGCTTCAAGTCGTGTTCCAAGGGAATTGAGCCTCTCTCTCCGGCTCTAGGCTCCCAGAAAAGACTCGGATTATTGACAAGGACTTCATGCATCCTGTGCTGCCTCGGGCCATCCTTGGCAAGCCACAGAGCTGGCTCTCATGGAGCCAGGAACTTTTAAAGCGTTAATACCTCTGGACAGGATCTTGCACAATTCTTACCAACTTCCTTTCTGCCAACCATTAAATAGCAGTAATGAATCTGAAATTCTCCAGAATTTTGTCTTTAAGTGACTAATATCTAGTAAGTGGCCTCTGTGAAGCTGACGAGCTGTGCTTCTCTGAGAAGGGAGATCTGCAGCAGCAGCAGCACCCTCTGGCCTGCCAGGGGAAGGTGTTGCCAGGCACCTTGCAAGGGAGAAGCTCCACAGTCCCTCAGATGATGTATTTGCGTGGAATTTAAATCCTCTGATTTTCAAGGAGCTTCTATTGTTTCTTTATGCATAATTCAATGAGAGAAAATACTCTGAGCTGCAAAATATTTTCTTTTTTCCACTTTGATTTGCTTTCCATCTAGAAGTCTGACACTCGGGAAAATGATGATTTCAGAGCACTTTTCTTCCCCTTCAGTATCGCAGAACCAGGAGCAAAAGAGCAGGGAATCAGGACCCATGTTCACAAAGGAGATCTTGTTTTTTACCTTCTCTGTGCCTTGTATCCTCTGGTTGGCAATGTGAGACACTTTAATACTTGAAATAATTTAAAATCTGTTAAATTAGAAACAGCAATTATACTGATCTTTTCTTGGTATCTGCTGGCTCAGTCTAAGAAGTAAAATCATTAAAACTCTCCCCTGCAGCCTGTCAAGAGAAGTAATATTTAGTGGGTGTTGAATTTCATATGATTCAGCTCAGTCTTGAAAATTGGCAAACCTTTTATGCTCAATTAGATTTAAAATCTGCTTTCAATACCTCATTCTTCATAGACCTGACTTTTAATGGAACTTGGAAACAAAGCAAACACTGACCTCCTTAAGTATGGATCGCTGCTGTCCTCCTTAATGTACTGAAAGTCTCAGACAGAACTGCTGTCTCTGGGTTCAGCCGAGTAGTTCAGGAGAATGATCTTTTGGCCCAAAATACCACAAATATCATTACGGAACAGTAACTTAACTATTATATTGTTCAAGTCAAGCGCACATGAAGTTACATGGAAATGCCATCAGACTTTAATGCATTCTCTTAGTAGCCATCTAAGTAAGATAAAGTTAACTATAGGACAGATTATGTTAAGGCAGTGCACAGAATGAATATTACTTGTATTTTTGTTATCTTGCCAAGTCAGGATATTCTGCTGTGAGGTACAGTGAGTTTTTGACTATACATGGCTTATTTTTCTCTGCTTTCCTTTACATTTATACTAAAGGTAAATTTCAGATCTGTGACTTCCTCTGCTGCATTGGACTCAGTCTTAACATTTCACTTTTTGTCCATTTGGCGTTACTGTCTGGCACCAGCTCAACTGGAGCATCTGTTTTACTTTTTAAGGCTGCATGATTAAAACTTCAGTTTGTGCCTGGCGGGGTTTTTTTTGGCTTTGGGACCTTGTACTCCCTTTTAACCTCCTACTGCCTTTATTTAAGCTTGCCCAAATCAAAGTCATTGGACTGTCCATAAATTTTAGCTCCTCTAACAAGAAAAATGTAGACAGAAGGGGTTTGAAGAGGGTTTGGGTCAGTTATGAGATTTGACAGTGTGGTAATTGAGTTTGTGAAAATTGTTCTAAATTTTAATGCTACTTGATCTTCTCCAGAGGTTATAAATAACACATGGGATCCTGTAGAGAATATAAACCTGGTGCATCTAGATTTTCCTCAAGACCAGCAGCAGAAATTACTTGTCTCCTTGTTAAAGGTGTTTTCACAAAGTGTTCAGCACAACTTTAGAAACCTAAGAAATTTGATTTAGTACAGCTATAGATTTAAATACATCTTCAACTTAAAACATTTAAAGGATATTTGTTCTAAGATAATCTTTATCTGGTTCATTCTGCCATCAAAAAGAAACAATTCTTATTTTGGAAGTTTACAGTGCAAATAGACAAGAGAGACAGAAAACAGGAGAATATAAACATTATTATCCCTGTCTTGAAAGTAGGGATGTAACAGACTGCTTTCTCTGCCCCTTCACATGAACTGAAGGACCAGACCCTCATTTTTCAAGACTAATTCAACTGTCTTGACAATAAACCTATTCTGGGATGGTTTCTTGTTGGGTTTGGGTTGGGGTTTTTTTATATACTGTCACCAAAATTCTCAGTATTTTTCTAGAGCAAATGATGTTGCAGTAGCATTTTTATTCGGCCAAATAAGCAGCTATATGCAAAGACACACAGAACTATTCAGGATTAATTCCAGTTTGTTTTCATTGACTGTAACAAATGTCCACTATTGATTTTACAGAAGCAGAGTTTGGTCAATGAGTGATCTCTTGCAAGTTACCACTCCCAAACGCCAGTAATGTTTAATTCATGGACAAATTTACTCACAAGTTTTTTGGGATATTCAGATGTCTTCTGAGCATTTGGCTTTCTACTTATATTTCATTCCTGTGTAATGAAACCTGGTCACAAGGATTAACTTGACTATTTCAGAATTCTACTTTCCTGAATTTAATATCTGAAATAACACAGGAATGTGAATCATCATATAGTTATTGTAGTGGCTTTCTGCATGTACAGAATAGCCCTTGTCTGTTTAGATATTTTGTTTAGCCTTACTGAAAAGTCTGCATTTCCTCAGTCTACTTTCTATATAGTTATAAAGTTCCTGCTGCTGTTGAGTTATGAGTGATTCTATGTCATTTAGTTATTAAGGTAATATCGTTGCTTCTGTAAAAGTGGGAAACTATAAGGGAGAGAAAAGCCCAAGATTAATTCAGAGGTGCTATTTTCTTACTATCTGTGGCCAACTAATACCTTTTTTCAAGAGGGCTCGCAGTCATTGCATACAAATAAAAATTATGCTGGAAAAATACAATGGAATTTGAACTTTCGTCCTTTTGGATCCTATGGATTGATCCTTTTTCCTAAATCAGGTACTCGGAGAAATTCAGAGGCCAGACTTGTCTTTGGGGCCACTTGTTTTCCAGTGGTCCACAACCACAGGCTGCACTGAGCACTGAAACCTATGTCCTATGGAATTCTGCTTCAGGGCTGAGCTGTGGTTTGGGGGGAGCTCTGCCTGAAGCTGCATATGCAGATTTTTTTGGAGTCTAATGAAGTGTGGATGCACTCTGCAGCTGTTCTCCCTGCTGGGCCTCCATTCGCTATTCAGATTTCTGTGTCCGTAAAACATTAAGATCTCTATCAAATTTGGTTGAAATCAGGCAATGTGTCCAAAATTCTTGCATGAATTCAAATGATCCAAAGATGAAGGTGTAAAGAGTCTATGACTGTATGTGTCTGTCCTTTGGGAAGCAAAGCAATAACATCCTTCATGACATGTCAAGTACAGCAAAGCTGAGCCTAAGTTGCTGGGATGATAAGAACTCCATAGTCATCATTCGCAGTAGCTCATAGCACAGACTGTGCGAAGCAGATGAAATCCTTACCTCTTCTGCTCCTTTAATTCAAGAGCTGATCGTATCCTTGGAGTCCTCTCCCCTCATCCATGGCACTGGGAACTGAGCATGCAGAATGACAAGGGTGTACTTCATACATCCCAGCATTACCGCTAACTTTTTTTAATCTTCATGGTGATCAGCTCTATTATTACTGCTCATCCATTTCAGCTGTTTCATTTTTTATTTTAAGTGGGTTTTTATTTTAAGTGACAGTTTAATATACTGCAACTTAACAGTAATCCTAAAATCTAGCAGAGCAGCTAAGGGTGAGGATTTGCCCAAAGAAATGCATTCGTTACAGAAATCATATTTTGGGTACGAGGACGACGTACCTTTATCCTGTCCTTGTGTGCTGCCACAGAAATAAGAAGCTGCCCTGGGAGGAGGGCCAGGAAACACAGGCTTTGGGGTACAATCTAAACATGTGAAAGAGGAGGAGGAAAAGCTGCGCACTAAGCAAGCACAGATGGTGCGGCACTGTGGGACAGCAGGGCTGGTTGGAGGCAGTGTTAAGTAGACAGTTTGGGAACTGGCTGGGAGTTTTAGCAGCTGATTCAATCAAACCACCTGCGCAGAGCCTTCTTTTGCCTACTGCAAGTTAAGTGAAGTGGTTACTCTGGAAGCTTGTATCTGAAGTATCTGCGCATAGCTACTGATACTACAGAGGTGCATGTGTAAGCATGTATATGTGCATACATGTATGTTTTAGCAACATAAATAAAGAAATTAGTTTATCGCCTTTTTCAGTCCACCTTCTGATCTGATCCCAAGGTTCTATTTTTTATATAGTGATGTAAAAACTCCAAGAGAAAGAAATTAAAAACCTTTCAGGTCATGATTGTATTGATTTTTATTTTGGAATATTAATTAGAGACAAGAAATCTAGGCTTGCGAGTATGCTCTGAATGCATTGCTGAATTTCAGATGCAAGGAGAAAATAATGGTCTGTATAAACTGAGCTCTTATCTAGTAATTTGGATAAAAATTTGGCTTCTTTTCTCTTTGTAAGCTTCCAGGTGGATTTTCTTTCTTATAGAGAGGTGCAGAAGATTAAAGGTTTATTGCTAAGAAGCTACAATTGGCTTTTTGGGCACTTAGTATGCTCTAGAGACATTAATATCTAAACCGTTCAGGGATAATTGCATTAGTTGTCTTTTCTCACAAATAAATTGTTTGAGTACATTAACAGTCAATTTTGTGTTGACAGGACATGAATTTCTACTGATGGGAATAGAAAGCTTTGTATTATCTCAAGCAAAACATCAGTCTAAACTTTCACTTCTAGGTGTATATCATTGGATCAGGGACTTCGTAGATGATATATTGCAGATGGGAGAGAGATCTCATTTTAGCAGTAATGGGAAGCAGTGGATTTAGCAACAGATAAACCATGTTTCTAGCTGGAAGAGCTGCTTTTAACCCAATAAAACTTCAGATCACAAGCCCCTCCTTCAAATTAGATTGTTAATTTTTAATGTGTGTAGCAATTACTGATGTGACAGATAGCAGACCTGATCTTGCTCCCATCAAACTCTGTGGGATTTCAGACATTGATTTCACACGGGGAGACAGCAGCTACAAATGCAGTTAACAAGGGACGATGTAAGTCATCTACGTATGTTTTCATCTGTATATGTGAATGCCAGTAATATGTATCTTCTGGTTTTGGACATTAGAAGGTCATTTTGAACCAGTCAAAAAAGCAGTTTAAGAATGAGTGAATATACTTGACATAGTTATTCCTTGTTTCTGACCCAACTGTGAGGGAAAATTTCAGCAGACACTTTTTGTTCAATACAAGCAACAGGCAGAGTACAGCCTGGAGTACAACTGGATCCCATCTTCATGCTGCCTATATTCTTATTCAGTTCTGTGTTTTTTAATCTTCCATCTCTTTGACAAGATTATTTATCCTTCCTGTAATAATAGTCTAACTCATTCTTTCAGAATTGCCACTTCTTAATGTCTTCCTTCTGCTGCGTCTTCAGATGTCCGTGGCAGCTTCCCTATCCTGTAACCTACTTTCACTTCTTTTGGAATACAGACAGTGCCTCTTTTCTTTTTTTACTACAGAAAAGTTCCTCTCTGATATCCAGAAGACCAGCCCTTTCCTGAACTTGCAGGTTCATCACCCATAGATGCCGTTCAAATAATGCAATTTACCTGCCAACAAATTGAGCTATTTTGAGAGCTGTTATTTATTATGCAGAGCAGCTTCTTCTCAAATCTGAAAGCAATAAAATGGATAAGTAGCCTGTAGGTTTTGCTCTTTTCTTCCCCACACATCCAGAACAGAAATTGAGAAAATAATGTAGCATTAATTTTGTTTATGTTTTGTCAAAGCAAAGGGAAAGACAAGAAGACAGGAACCACACCTGACCCTTAGACTGGCATTCAGTCTAGAAAGGTGTATATTCAGTGTTCACTTAACTCTGAGGAGAGATGGACTGCTGTGAACCTGGTGAGACTTTAAATTCATCTAGTGCTAATCTTTTACCTGTTATTTAAATGCTACTGCATGTAAAATAAAAGTCATAATAGTGACTTTGCAAAGTTAAGAGGCAAAAATTAGAGAATATCGCAATAGTAGTTTTCACTATTTGAAGCAAGGATTTTGTGCATTAAGAATGAAAAAATGATTATACAATTAAAACTGCATGTTCTTGCACTAGGAAACGGAATCAATGTTTTATACAATTTGTCAAATTCCTGTTTGGAAGCATTAAGAATAATTCATCTCCTACCGAGCTAATTGTTTGCACTCCCTCCACAGTCACTGAAGAAAAGACACTGCCACCTCCATCCC
Source organism: Mesitornis unicolor (assembly GCF_000695765.1). Taxonomy (NCBI): domain Eukaryota; kingdom Metazoa; phylum Chordata; class Aves; order Mesitornithiformes; family Mesitornithidae; genus Mesitornis; species Mesitornis unicolor. Next base: position 21,093 of record NW_010179276.1, read on the forward strand.
ATTCTAACAGGGTTTTCTGCAGTACAGGGTGCTTGCAAAGCTGGTAATGTGGCCAGTTCCCAACTTCTGAATATTTATTGCTTTGCAAAACTTTACTCTGCAAATCTTGGTGGATGTGATTAACAAGTGGTGGAAATGTTTGTTCTCTTAATAGCTTTAGAATTTTTATAAACAGGGATTATATTGTTTGTAGCATTTTATGTTGGATGGATAGTGTCAATGGAGCTTAATGACCATTGCTCAGTTTTTACTTGAATGTAGATATAACTAGCAGATGAGCAACAGTTAGTCAGCTTCTGCTTTTACACAGGGGAGTAATGTAACTTTTCACACTAAAGTAAAATTTGTCATCCAAGATGCTAGAGAGACTGACAATGTTTCATCATGTGAACTTTACTAAGTGAGCTTCTGAAGACTGCTAGGCAAACTGTTGCTCCATTGTATGTGCAAATTCTGCATGTGTGGATATACGACTGAATGCAGCTTATTGGTTCTGACCAGTTTAAAAGTAAGAAGCTATTACAAATCCTAAACCTAAATTCAGATCTGGATGTGAATGTTTGATGGGTACTTGGAACTGAGATTTTGTTGTGGACCCCCGCTCACACTGCAAATGAATTACGGAAATTAGAGACGAGTTCCTCTTTAAGGACTACATCTAAAACCTTGTGTATGTGCTTTTATAATAAAAGGTAGGGCCATGTTGTGGCAGCTCTTTTTAGGCATTAGTCACCATTGAATTCACTGTGAAATTCTGCATAAAACATGATAGCATGCTGTGGCATACAGCAATTGCTGTGATGGAATAGAAGAATATGGAGAAAACATATTAGAAATGCAGTGGGTAAATGAAGTTGACATGCCACATGGGATATTTTGAACTACATTTCACATTTCAGAGTAGAAAAATCAATGTAAAGGGAAAAGAACTCTTACAAAATGAGTATCAGGGGCTGATCACTCTTGGAACTTCGTTTTTGGTCTCTGTTATCTAAACTCAGCGTATAGAGAGGGCTGCTTTTTCTGTCTGTAATGTATTCTACTGCTTTCTTTATAGTGAAAGAACAGCTGTTGAGCAAAAATTCTGCCCTTGGCAATATCTGTTAAATGACGTGTTTCCTTAAAAAAACCCAACCCATAACAAAACTGAAAAAAAAATGGAAGTACTGCAAGGTGTTTAATTTCTAAACATAGGTGACCCAAACCTCTTACAAGTATTTAAGAAAATAATTTTATTGCCAGTATTTGTCAACTTTTCAGCTGGGACTAAATGGGTCATAGCAGCCACTTGGGCGCTGCTGAGGCCCGAGCCAGGGGCGGCAGTGGCAGCAGCTTGGGAGGGAGCTCTCGGGTGGAGAGCTGCTGTCCTTCAGCCCCTTCCTCTCTCAGAGAAACCTGTGCCAGCTCGTAGCACCCGCAAACAGACAGAGATGCTTTTGGTGGGCAGAGCCACAGGAAAGGAAACCACTGTTTTTCTGGACATCTGATTTTTCAGTTGTCCACATCCATGCTAGTAAAAGCTGTTTACTGTGCGAGGGACTTCAATGTGCTGGAAATGGATGCATGCATTAGGTCATCTTATTTGCCCTCCAGCCAGTTCAAAATTGTCCTCTACATTCTGTTGTCCAGTTATTTGCTTTGTCCTATTTTAACTGACCCAAATAACCAGGCTTTCATTTCCCTCTATTTTTCAGTCCAGTTGTGCTACATCTTAGCAGCTGTTTCCTGTACCTGATCTTAATTTGCCTTTTCTTAATTTTGTGCTATAAATGAGGAAGAAAGGGGAGGGGAAGATAGAAACCATTTAATATGGTTTGTGGGCTTTTCTATCTTTATGATTTTTGCCTAGAAATTAAGAATAGCTTTATTTATTGTCATCTTGTCACTGTGCTAGTTTTGCATTCACTGAGACACTTGGGAAACCAGATGAAATAATCTGATTTGATTCACATTCTGTCTGGAGCAAGACAGCAGGCTAGGTCTTGAATGCAGCAGCAGGCCAGCCCTTGCAATACCTAATCAGTAAAAGTAAGAACCAGGAAAATTGTTCTTGTGAAATTCCTATCGCAATTTTGCTGATAAAAGTTGTTCAGATAAGCTCCAGATAACCATCCAGGCTTATAAGTGCTCATCTGCACCATCTCCAGGTGGTTTTGAGGTTCAGTCATCACTAATGAAAAGATGTGATTGAAAGCAAAAGAAGATATGAAATGCCCTCTCCTCTAAACCAGCAGCTATCGCTCACTGTAACAAAACATTGCAGATAACACCGCTGGGCACTTTTCTCTATCCTTTGCTTCAATACCAAGAATATAGAGTGAGCTATCTGGTTGTTTCTACTGTTAAAAATCAAATAAATTAATTTTTGTCATTACTTACCAATAATTACTCACTTGTGCCTTGGCAAAAGAGCATCAGAAGATTTCAAGCTGATGGGAGAAGTTCAAAGCTTTACAATGTGCCATGAAATCTCATGCAGAAATTATGTCCTGTGAAATGTTTGGCCATGGAAAGTTCAAGTGTCACCCAGCTGTAATTATAGCCTTGGTTTTTGAGAGGTTTATAATTCAGCAGTAGAGATGATGCCAGCATGAACTGAGCGTGTTGTACTGGGCACAAATCTAAATGAAACCTCAATATTTTTCTTCCAGATTTCTTGCTAAGGATGTCTGGGAGCTTTTTTGTTTGCTTGGTTTTTTAATGACAGCTATTTTCTTCCATTATTTGGTATCTTAACCATGATAAAATCCTTTAAAGAAAATGTAGGCATTTAAATCTGGTCTGTATTATGCCTCCAGGAGATCAATAAAAAACTATTTAGAGTCTTGAAGTCACCTCTGTACCTTCTGGTATCAAAGATTGGATCCATAGTATTAAAGCAGACTTCTGGCTCTTTCCTTCAAAAGCACAATTCTTCCCCTGCCTGCGGGTTGTGCTGCAGACAGAGCTCGCTGTAGTGCCATAGCTCACAGAGTACGCTGTTTCTTTCCCTTAATTACTGTGACCCCGGAATTTGCTGTGGAAGTGCAGACTCCCAACTCCGCTGTGCCATGCCCTTTTGGCAGGGGAGGGGTACGTCCCATAACACCTGAGTGGAGTCTTTAGCCATGAAGTGGCTGCGCAGAGCAACTCTTAGGCATTTTCAAGTACTGTCACTGAGACGGGATGTTACAACCTCTAGAACTGCTCTAGTGAAGGGAAAACTGCAACCTTTGTCCTTTCTCTGCAATGCACGTTGTAGACTCAGTACTCCTTGCCTTGTTCTCTCAGCCCTGCAGAGCAGAGGTTAGTACCATGTTAAACCTTGCTCAGGGTGAATTCCTCCAGCTACGGCTCCAGAGGCTGGCTCTGTGAACACATTAAATAACAAATAACTCCTGACTGTTTTTTAATTGGATTTTGTTGTTCTTGATGTTGCTTTGTGCCAACATCTTTATTAGATGGAACCACTTTGTGCAACTTGGGAACAAGGAATTCTCTCATTCCTCTCTTTGTTCCTAGAATCACACACAGCATGGTTTGGGTTGGAAGGGACCTTAAAGCTCCCCCAGTCCAACCCCTGCTATGGGCAGGGACACCTCCCACCAGACCAGGCTGCTCAGAGCCCCGTCCAACCTGGCCTTGAACACTTCCAGGAAGGGGGCATCCACAACTTCCCTGGGCAAAGCTGTGCCAGTGTCTCACCACCCTCATCCTGTCACTCCATGCCCTTGTAAGTCCCTCGCCAGTTTTACTGTTGGCCCCTTCTGGTACTGGAAGGCCACTATAATGTCTCTACAGAGCCTTCTCTTCTCTAGGCTGAACAACCCCAGATCTCTCAGCTTGTCTCCATAGCAGAGGTGCTACAGCCCCTGATTATCTTCGTGGCCTTCTTCTGGACTCACTCCAGCAGGTCCAAGTCCTTTTTATGTAGGGGGTGTTCCTTTTAACATCAATGAAGTTAAACAAAATTGGGTTCCAGTTTTCTAAGCTACTGTAGTAAAAGAAAAATGTTTCCTTACATTGGCATATCCATTCTACTCATGTCACTTACCAGTCTTGCTCCTCCTGATTCTCTTCTGATGAGGAGGGATGGATAGTTACTGCTGGTGAGATTCATTTACTAAAGTGGCACTTCTCAGCCTCTTCCCAGAGCATGATCCTATTTTCAAAGTGCGTCTATTACTGATTTTCCATCTGAAATATTTCCACATGTATACACACTTGGATATTTAGAAAAAGTCTCTAAACAAATGCATAAGTTTGGGTGAGAGGGTCACTACTGTCAAGCCATTTACCTGCTGTGTGACCGACAACTGGAATAGTGATGCTCCGTGCTGGGATGCCTGGGAAGCTGGGGGAGGGCAGCCCTGATGTGGGTAGATTCTCTAAAGGCTCTTGATTAATATTTTTCATGTTAATAATCTAGTGTAGATGATAACTGTGAGTAAAAACGTGCTTTCTTGCTATGGTTTGGGTTTTTTGGAGGGATTTTAGTCCAGATTCCTGATTTCTACATTCTGATAGAGATGCTGTATGGGGATGCAAAGGTTTTATGCAGCCTTTTTCTTCCTCTGTTTATCTGCACCTCCTTGGAACAGTTCTGACTTCAATATGTGGTCTGAGGCTGCTCTCAGTAGTGTTTGGATTTATTGGATCCTTAAAGATTGCTTTGAGAGCAGAGAAAAAGCAGACTGCAGCAGATCTGCAAGGGAACCAGTTACCCAGGCAGCAGATTGCTGGGCTACTGGATTTCTGTGCTACTCCAAGCAATGTTAAAACGTTAAAATGCTCTGGGTAAACAATTTCTCTAATTATGCTTTTTAGATTTTGGCCACTACTACCAGCACTCGGCAACTGAAATCTATAGTGTTGTTTGTGGGTTTTCGGGGGATTTTGGTTTTGGTTTCTTGGTTTTGGTTTTGGTTTCTTGGTGGTTTTGGTTTGGGTTTCGGTTTGTTGGTTTTTTTTAATCTAAGACTATAGACTTTTTTGAGTATCATTAACTTTTTAGAACAAATCTAGGCTGCAGAACTTCGGACTGATTCCAAGTACAATATCACTTATGTAGCAAATAGTGTAACAATTTAGACTACTCCCCACCCAAGCGTAAGAGCAGAAACAAATTATAAGCAGACATTTTAGGCACATTCTAACCTTCACTACTCAGATTTGGGAAAGTAATGTTACAAGAAGAATTTGCTGATCGGTTAATGCAGAGAGACATACATTAGATTAATGTCACAGCTTGTGCTCAGAAATACACATCACAAAAAATAACACTACAAGTGTTTCTTCAGACTCCTGTATTCCTGTGCCAAAAAAGAGAATATGTGGGTGGATCTGGATCTGGCCAAGAAATGGTATCTTATCCCATAAAAATTGTCGTGATTTACAAATGTTCTCACTCTGGTTTAGTATAAAACCTTGAACTTCAGATTCCTACCCAGATCACCAGGTATCACCTCTTCTTGCAGTACTGGATATTTAAAAGACAAGCCCATCTTTACAGAAAATTACTAGTTGCGTTATGTTAGAACCTGGTGATTTCCAAGTAACACAGAATTAAAATCTATATTCAGAGGCACACATATGCCAGTTTCTTCATGGAAAAGCAGGAATAATAATGCTTCTCAGACTTTATTATACTGTATTTTTTTAACTTGATGGGAAGGTTGTTCATTTCTGTAAAGTTTATTTATGTAAAAAAGCCTAGCCCAGCGGCATGCAGTGGAAACAGCTAAAAGCTGGTTTTCAGCTGAAAAGTAGCAGCACCATCAGCATGCCTTTTCTTGTTAGGAGGGCAAGAGGGAGAG